>NC_044199.1:9184663-9487163 GCF_900880675.1 Sparus aurata
AGAACTGGTCATAAAACAACGCTAGGGGCATGTTCACCGACGAGCACGGTCAGGACGCACATGTGGACAGGTGGAGACACACGTTAGCCTCGGTTGATGGCAGTCTTTCATACCTGCACACACGTATTGATGACGATTACATCAAGGACGGAGTTTGCTCTGGTTTATCTCTGCACTTTGTGTGTTCCAGCGCCAGGTGTTGTGCTGGTACAAAGGCGCGTGTGTGTATGTGTGTGTATGTGCGTCTAATGAAAGGCAGAAAGGATTTCTGAGGCATCTCATCTCTGTATTTCTTAAAGCCGATCATTTTAAGTCGTTTTCCATATTTTGTCTTTTTACGGTCTACAGAGGATTCTGGCTTTTTTTTTTTTTTCCAACCAAGATGGGAGGAAAGATGTGTGCTGATGTTCAGTTTGAAGAAGTGCTTCCAAACGAAGTTTTCCATAATTCAGATGACTGTTAATCTCCTTAAGATGAACTCTCCATATGTCACATAGCAGGAACAGTTCATCCTAAAATCGGGAATACATATTTTTTCCCCTTACCTGTAGAGCTCTCTATCCATCTAGACTGTTTGGGTGTGAGTTGCCTGGTATTGGAGATATCGACTGTTGACACATAAACACATTAGAAAAACTCGACAGCAGAAGCAGTTTCATGTAGGAACTATAAACTACACCCACCAACTGTATCGCGGCACATAAGGAAGCGTGCATCTACTCATGGACGAGAGGCTAGCTAACTGAGCTAGCTAACTGAGCTAGCTAAAGCAACCGGTCGGTCGAGAAGGACGCAATTTAAGGTTTCAGTCGTATGCAGTCACAAGCACGAGCCTCTCATCCAAGAGAAGACGCAGGTTCTCCTCCTTTCAAAGATAGACTGTTAGTATTCACTGGAGGCTGGGGACACATAACTGACTTTGTTTATATTTGGCGGACCCTGCCACCTTTCTAGCTTCAAATAGTGTTCTGGGGTCCTTATTTTCCTCTGAGGAACAAATTGTTTAATCAGTTATGGAAAGAAAAAAAAAATATTTCTGCTGCATTAATATTGTGGATATCAGAATTGAATTTCTTCTCCAAAACAACACCGTGTGACATCAGCCTGCAATCAGGCCGAGTTATCAGTGAGGACATAATACAGCAATGATATAAATACATAACAGTGATTGCACAAACATGAATGTACTGACATAGGCTTTGATATATGGAAGTCTGCTGTCACTGACACAAGTCAAGCAACACTTGAAGTTCGTCCAGAGCTCTGTAGAATAATCTATGGATGTGTTAAGATCTTGAAATAAATTCACAGACGACTGAAATTTAGTGATAATGGAGACGTATGATCTGTTCTGCTTTAGTCCCAAAGCCGAGGGCTAGGAGACAAAAGCCTGCAGCTTAGGCATGAAAAAGTTCAAATGGTGGGAACAGGGTGGAGGAGGGGATCCCTCGTGTCTCCAGGAAGACTCCAGTATTTTCCAGGGTTTTATTTAAGGTGACGGAAGCACCCTGATCTTTTCTGTGAGGGATGTAAAGGCCTTTGATCACATGCGAGATGCCTGTAGTGCTTTGAAAACGGTTTTGGAGAGTTTTAAAGGATATGAGTTTAGAGGCGGCTTTTTCTCCGGACATGGATCATCCGTCATTAGAAACATGAATATTCTGGTGCAGAGCCACATCGTGTCATGGATAATTTGACATATGTTGCTCTACTCAACATCAGATAGTTAGCAAGAGGAGAGCAAAGTGGAGACTATGAATTTTGCTGGAATTCTCAACCAGCATTATAGATCCAAAAATCCTTCATTGGGATATAAATAATCGTCTTTGGAGCACACTTTTTTTTTTTAACAGATATTTAAGGCACTTTGAGTTGTATAACATATCATAACACGAGGCTTCGGTGCAGTTGCACAAACACGCTCTGGCCTTGAATCGGTATTCTTCATTCCTGGTATCCTCAAAGCTGGCATGAGAAATGAAAGAATGTGTTTTGAAAATAAGAAGGGATTAGAAATGCGCAATATCGGAGAAGAGTAGAGACGCTGGAAGAGCAGAAGTATTCGTCTGGTCTGGGACCGAGCAGAGTCGAGGTGCTTAATGCTGTCAGCTCCCCTTCAGCCCGTGAATGATTCATGTCATTTTTTTCACTTTATTACACACTCCATGCCAGTTCTTCAGCTTGACCTCTTTTTTTATCAGTCGTGCAGGTTTGGTTAGTTGATATGAATCCGTCTTGCTTTTGAAAAGATTTCCAGTGGAAGTCTGAATTTGACGACTGAAAGGAGGGAAGTTGAGATTTTGTACGTTCTGACTTCAAAACATGCACTCTGTTTGCATCTTTTCAGGTGACACATTGACTCATGTCATAAGTAAACACAGCTGCAATCATTTTGAAATACATACAACCTGAAAATGGTCAGACTATACAGTATATATCATATTTGGGACACATCATTGTGTCTGTTGATTTCTTCTCTGTGTCGTTTTTAATTATTTTTACATATTAGAATAAAAAAAATTCACCAAAACATCACTAATAGTAGCAATTTTGGTAGTAAGTCAATGTTAGGGTTGGAGCTCTGAGAAGTTAATGTGCATAAAATACAAAAAAATAATGCAGATATTGATTCCCTCATTGTTAAATACAACTGAAGCTTTACATTTACACATATAGGGCGTGAGTCTCTCTGCCTTGCCATCACCAGCCGTCACCATGAACGGCTATGATAGCAGAACGTCCCCGAGTGTGTGATTTTTGAGTATATGCCAGCATTCTGCTGGGAAAAGAGGTGGGAACGTGTAACACAACAGTGAAGGCTTCTAGTGTGACTTTCAGGTACATTCATTCATTCATTCATTGTTTTTTCAACAATGCATTTCATGGCAATTACAATTCATTTCCTGTTGGTGATTGATAATCCTCTGCTTGGATGGTAAGACGCTCACAGACTTCATTGTCTCCCCGGTTTGCAGACGTTTTTGGTTGCTGTTCTTCTTCTTGAGTTAGCTGGTTAGCTGCTGCTCGCTGTGAGGCTGAATTTCTGGTCGCACTTTGCCGTTGTGAGCCAAGAACTAGAGAAACAGCCGGACCTGAGAGGAGTGAGCTGCAACAACCAAGAGGTAAGTGTGTTTACTCGTGCAACTATAGGGCATAATCCGATGCATTGGCACCACCGCTAAAACGGGAGGACAAGCCAGAAATGCAATGCTACCAAGCAGATTGTGGTGGCTGCAACGTGTGGTTACATTTCAGAAAAGAAGCAAGCGATTAGCAGATGAGGATAATAATGATACCGCAGCTTCATCAACACTATTATTACAGTAAATCATCTGTAAATGTCTTAAATTGGCGCCAACAATTCCAAAAAACACATGACACATTGACAGCTTTCATAGCAGTATACAGTTTAAAAGAAAACAGCCATGGGAGAGCAGTTTGTGTTGCTATAAAAGCAACTCTCATTACTGCTCTGAATAGCTGAATGTGCCATGTTGAGTTACATCTGTACTTATGCAAAGGGCCTCAGGCAAGTGTCTGTTTGTGATTATAGTGCAAAGGTTACCAAGATCATGTGAAACTTCAAACCTTTGTGAGAATAACGCGGAACGAACAAGATTGTCCTCTGGGTGACTGAAAAGTGCAGTTTGAAGTAATAAACGAATCGTCGGTGCCACTAAATTTAGGTTCGTGTTGGTTTCAAGCGTACTCATTACTTTCTTACCCGAGTAACCTCGAGGTGTCACAGTCCTTTTCTCACACGTAATCTGGAAAACATAACTTTGTGTAGTGGGAACGTTTACTTTGATCTACGGACCTGCGTATAAATCATTTCTCTGCTTGTTCAAAGAACTGTTGAAGAGAAAAGGTTACAGTCACTGTACTGGGGGGGAAAAAATATCATCGCTGAAGAAACCAGATCTGACTTACAGTGTTTCATTAGTTGAAACCACAACTTTAAATATCCACTCACCAGAATAAGCCACAAAGTTGGAATCACTTAATAAGGAAACATGGCTGATCCCAAGGATGATTTAGAAGACACATAACGTAACTGTGATATTGTGCCAGCTACTATCAAAATATAAAAAAGTTCATTTACAGGCTAAACATGTGCTGGACCACTTTTCTGAATGCATGGAGACGAGCTAATATCGGTCTCAGTAATGAAAAAAAAGGCAAGCAAACACATGTCCGAGGAAATAAGCGTGAAAAGGATTACGTATTTGTAGTAAAAGCAGTTTGTAAGAGTAAGGCCAGCGTTGAGGTTCAAAAATACCAAATGTCGACCTACTTGCATAAAACAAGTTGCAAATTCTATAATATAATGTTGATGGTCACTGATGCAGCATTCATTTGTTTCATATGAGGTTAAATTGACTTAAGGATGCCGACTATTGATCCTTACATACTTGATTGAAAAAGAGATGATTGCTTTACCAATGACAAAGTATAAACACGCCATAAAGTCACTGATTGGTGACACAGTGGTTTGTGATTGACAATCGTAAGGTACACCCTAACGCACACCTCGCTTTGTTGCCCCCTTTGTACTCCTAATGGAACCAACATTTCCAAGAATGAACATCATGCTCCATTAAAAAAGACTTGAAACTTGCAATTAAAGACTATGAACTCAATAAAAAAATGTTAGCTGAGGTAATAAATCAAGTGAGAAGTAGGGTCATTTTCTCATAAGCCTACACACAATCATATCTATACTTGGAAACCGGATGGGGACGACTGAATATTTAAGGCACTTCTGCATTGGTTTCGCCTCTCAGACCCAGTCACCCAGAACTCCCTCCACCATTCCAGAGCAATAATCGTTACGTTACTCTTCTCGCTCAGCACAGCTCTTTTAAGGTGCCTTTAAACCACAAATCCTCAATATCCACTCCTCACAGACTTCTGTGTTCAACATGGAAAACTAGAACTCAAGACTTTTGGTTTGCAAAGCATCAGCCAAGAATATGGAGATAATTATTGACTATTAACACAACTCTTGTCTTTTGTATCCTCCAACTCGAACAACCATCTGATTCCTGAATGCAGCCTTACTAGAAACTAACGTTAGTAAGAAAGCTAAGACGACACCGGTCTCTACTCAGGGGTGCCGTTATAAAGACGACCGCTGCCAGAACAAAGCAACTTAAAGACCAGATGACTGGCCCCGCTATGATTTTCACCTCCATGATTTTCTGGACGGTCTTCCCTCGCTTTTTCGGGGTGCAGCTTGGAAGGGATCCTCCGCTCTGTGGGTTTTTTTTTTTTTGAGATACTGGAATACTCAAGAGAGCAAGTGTGGTTTTTCCTGATTTGATGGCTGGTTTTCCTGCCCAGCCATGGAAATTGTGCTGTAGCGTTGGGGTTGCTGTGAGTGATGCTGACTCCATTACAACGTTGGCAGTGAGTCAAACTCCGGGAAAACCCTGGGGGTCAGGTGCCGGGGCCCTGTCAATCTGTAACAACAACAAGCCCGACGGCTGCTGAGTAAACACAACATATGATTCAAGAGATTAGTTTGTCTCTGCTGTTATTTCCCCCTGAGAAGACGGCAGTGGAAACGCTGAGGAGAGTCTACAGGATACTGGAACAAGTGAACAGCACTATGGAGCATGGATGCCGTCATTGGTTTTCCACAGTTCCGTTTTCTTGTTTTTGCATTTTATAGTCTTATAGTCTAAATGAAATCAGGATTTAACCCACACATGTTGATGTAGTCCTTTACAGATTTGTAGTTACACCAATTTTGCCACAACAAAGAGGATCGTTAGCATTAACAGCGATACTTTAAATCCCACCAGCTGGTCACGCGGCTAAAAAACACACACTGTCAACAACCTGAACTTGAAGGATCGATTTTATGTGGCCTAATGAGCAGCTGTCCCGGTACCTTTTGGTTAAATGTGTGAGCTTGTCATGTGATAGATTGTAGTGTTACTCCAGTTTATGGTCTCGGTGTGAGCCGACCTGAGAGTGTTTTCATCCCCGCTGAGTGCACAGACTTCAGAGATCAGCTTTACGACAAACCACGAGCGATCTTCATCTACTTATTGGACAGTGGACGTATAATATTTGCATGAGGGATTACGCTTCATGCTCATACAGAAAGCATCCAAAACAAGCCTGACCTCGTGACATGGTCCCAGAGTTGTTGTGGCGCACATTACTAGGCGTGTGCAGCCAGACGGCACTGCTTTATGAAGACAGCCAGCTGAGCGTCTTTAGCAAACACACTGCAGGGTGCTGAGGTTTCATGAGTCCTCCCATCGGTCATAGACAAAACACTTCATCCTGAGACACCCAGCGCTTTGAACTATAGGAGTGAACTTTGGTCATCCCGTCTGTGCCGTCTTCCAGGAATCACGCACACATGGACGCACGCACAGGTTTTTTTTACTTCAGGAATGACAACGAATAAAAATTTAAAAGCTACAGCTGCAGTTTTACAACATGGGAGGACAACGCAGGATCTGATTCCTCTTTGGTGTTCTTTTGTGATCTTCTGACTTTTCAACTAGTGACATCAGATGCATTTGTCGTTTTCAGTGATGTCGTGAGAAGCCTCGGATGAATCAATGTTGTTTCTCTCAGGATAACTGTACAAACTTCAGGGGGAAACCGGAACTGTTCTCTGTATTTAGGGCTACTTAGCTTATTTTCACAGGCTAACAAGGTAAAACTAAGATGCGGAACATAGCAGTTGTTACTTGCTAAACATTACCATGTTAGCATGGTTAGTTTACATTGGACGGGACAGAAAAAGATTTTATCATGATAGCAATTTAAAAAAAACACAATTATCAGGATAATCATAAATCGGCAATCATCGTGAATATTCTCACTTGATTGTCTTTAAAAGGCAGAGTAGGCACTGACAGACAGTCACTGAGCAGGGAGATGACCACCATTTATTTATCCTTTATTTGTGCAGGAAGACGTGTCTCCTCTGTGATGCAACATTTCTGTTTCCTTTGGCAATTCGTTGCTGTTTTCGGACTGACTAAAAGCTCTGGCAGATGCTAACTTGGAAAAGAGCTTAATGATGTTCTGTTATATTAATAGGATTGATTTCTTGATAACAAAATAAGTTTTTAACATCTGCAGTACCACTGTTCCGAAAAATGGCACATTGGACCAGATACCCATTTGTCCAACATCCTGTTAGTTTGAAAACAAATTCCAGTTGATCCGAAGACCAGATGTTCTTACCAAGTTCTCACCACACTGCAACAGTTTCACAACATTACCACAAATGTATTACCACTTCTATGATGATCACATTCACCCAACTATGACGATGAAGGTTGCCTGACTTTTGCTACAATGATCATTGCTGGCCGAAGCCTTTTGGGGGCAGTTTTGGAACGACGGGCCTTCGGAGCAGTGGGCTTTTGTTTTTTTGGGATAACAGGCTGTCAGACAAACGGGCCTTCACTTCAATGAGGCATTTTTCTGACTACTGGCGTTGTGGCATAACAGACTCTCAGAACAATGGGCAGTCCCAGCAGCAGTCAAGAGTTACATTCCCCCTCCTCGTTGTGAGCAGGACAGAGAACTACATGTACTTTTAGTTAAGTCATCCACCAATAAATCTACTGTAAATCACCATCTTCTATCATCGGTTGATTTTTTTGGCCTGACTGCAGCGTACAGTGAGTACAGTTTGTAGATTTACATGGTGTACTTTCCTACACTAGTTTTCTGTTCTGTCTTTTCCACAGTGTGATTAGTGCTGGGAATACAAGTCTTAACTAGCTTATGTTCAGTCTGTAATTTCAACTAAAACACACCCATCAGTACAGACAGAACATTTGACGTACAGAGCCAGTAAACTTGAACATACACTTTGATGTGGTTTATTTTACTTGCTTATTAAATGTAGTTTTATTGATGTTTTCATCCAAAATTATCCAGATTGGAATCTATATACAATTTAATTATATATGTGATTCCTGTGCTTAGAAAAAAGTATGATCAAAATAAAATCAGTGAATGTGAAATGTAATTTCTATACATAACACCTTTACACCTTCTTACACCTTAATGATATAATAGCATCATTCTAACTAGACAGATGAGATTCACTACCTGCGAATGATTCAAATGATACACAAATTAGAGTTTTCTGTCCAACTCGGAATATGGAAATGTAGCATATGCCTAGTCCGCACGTACACAGGTATTTTTGGAAATGGGGTTTTTAAAACAAAAAGCTATCTCTGTCAGACAAGCTTTGTAGCTCTGTCTAGAAAAGTCTGTCATACCAGGTAAGATATCTTGCTAATACACAGGATTGCCAAGGAAGGTGAGGCTATCCAAACACTGGACACTAAATTCCCATCTGTCCAATTGGTCTGGTGGGATGAGCTGACGGTGGCACATGAGCAATAGAACTATAACCTTGAGGAAAAGGCTTTTTGACTTTTGAAACTTTTCAAGCTGTGCAGGGTCGAGATGAAGTCTGAACAAGAGAGAGGCCCATGTCAATTGGGCCCTGATAAGGCCCAATTAGGATGCAGACATTTCTAAAAAAATCTCTGTTTCTGCCCATTCAGACGTTAACACTGAAGACAGAGGTTTCTCCACCAGTTTTCCAAGTGACCTCAAATGCTGTTTACCTGTGTATGAAAGTCCAGAACCCACAGAAAAAACAAAAAACACTGTGCACGCCCATGAACGGAGCCATACAGCAGAATAAGATTTGTGTCTGCCCACGTATGGCTAGGCCTCGTTTGAACCTCGAGAGCTTACACAGTATGTTGGCTCACTGCACCAGAACAGTCTGACAACCTGTCTGTCTGCTGCACTTACGACCAGGTGCTTTTCATCAGTTTTCCCTCAGACTGATATGTCCTTACATGGTGCGCTGCTGAGTCCAAAGATTATATTGCACCATTTCTTTTCGTCCAAAATAGCAAAAATAAAACACATTTCATCACCCCCTTTTGAATTTATGGGGAGCTGGCGCACTTTATAAAACTTAATGGACAGGTCAGACCACATGTGCGACTGCAGCGTTATTCTCTCAGTGCCCTGCACATCGGGCAAGAAAGGGGGACAACCGATGAAGCTGTACACGAGTGGTGCCTTTGTAAGACTGGCATCAGTATTCATGGTTTACCATAAACAAATGCAAACTAATCTTTACTAAGACAAAACTACTAAACTTTAGATGATGAAGGTTTATAGGCTCAAGCTCCTTAAAAGCCCATCTGTCTAACAGGTTTCAGAGTGGCAGAGTAAACCACATAAACATCACAATCACTATTGTGGGAATGGTATAAAAGTGGTGATTAACCAAGTTAGTAGAAAAACATTGATGCAAACGTTAAATTACAAAAACATTCAGATTATGTGGCTATAAAGTTGGCTTTGAACTGTCCTGCTGGTGTCTAACAGCAAATCTCTGCTCACCTCAGTGAGGCAATAAAAGTTAGAGAGAAATATTTGGATTTGGTGATTGTGATCGTGACTCCATCACACTCTGCAGGAAACCTCTCGACTGCACACCAGAGATTACCGACGTGGCCAAAAGGACGACATCATCGGCAAACAGCACGGATGCAAACAGATTTGAGCCGTGCGGCTCGATGCAGAAAAATACTCTCATACTAATCCCACTTTTTTCTGTGAGTCTTGCTCTACAAATGTTACAGGTCATATTCACAACTATTTTAATTTCACAAAATAGTCCATATTCAACACGGCGGCCATCTTCACATCATATTCAGGGGGGAAGCTCATACATTGTACTTTAGTGTTCAGGGTGGAAATCCCAATAATTGTGTCGTTATCATGTCGAGGTAAACCAACATATTTGATAAACCATAAACTACTGTTATTCAACAGCTAACATTAGCATTTAACTTCTCTCTAGCTACTGTTTGAAAGTGTTAATTAGGTTAATTCAAAAATTTCAATGTACATCTTGGACACATTTATTAAGCCTGGAAGTGAAACAGCGGGGGATGTAGTCAAACATTGATGTTAGCTAGGAAGTGGTTAAATGCTAACGTTAGCAACCGGACTGTACATATGTTGTTTTTCCTTGAAATATGGCTGAATGTCCCTCCAGATTTTCATTATCTTTTCGGTTGCTGAGCAATCAGGAGCGGTGAGAAGAGCAATTTGTACCAATACGATTTTATTCCCTACATATGTTTATATCAGTGCTGGGATAGAATAACATTATCGCAGAATTCGAGCTTGACGTCGGGAGGAAAATGACGCCATGTGGTCCTAAATATGGTCTATCGTTGTAGATTTCTCATTTTTGGCCTGATGATTACCACCTGTTTATCGAAGGTGCTCGTTTGTCAGATCTTATCATTCAAAAAACACTGCTTAATGCAAGACCTGATTGTACTGGATAAGGATATAGTATTCCGTCAGATTAGTAAAATGATCTTACTTTTGTTTTGCTCTATAACTATCAGCACTAACTCTTCTTTTATAACCAACATTGGTAGCTTCATCTTGACCACTGAGGAGTTTATTGGGTTTTATTTTGGGAATTCATCAGGTACTGTACAGTAGGATTGGACAGTCTAGGACCACTAGTATCAATACTTTTATGTGACTTTGGTATTTAACCCGTATTGACTTTGATGACAGCAATGCGCTCAACCTGTCATGGAGGGAAAGTCGATGTCGGCCAAGACTCCTTTTGTCTTCTTGGTCTTCAAGTAGTTCTTGCAGAGCTTTTAGGGTGTTTGGGCTCATTATCCAGCTGCAGTATGATGTCAAGTGAAATCATGGTAGAGTAAAGTTTACTTTATGGGGCAGTGCGTGGAACTGTAGAAAACTTCAGTGTCAGTGGGATGAAATTCCAAGACCCTGCTGTATTTCCTTACAGAAACACATAGTGAGTGCTCTTTGTAATTCTTCTGTTCCTCTTCTTCTTCTGTTTCATTTCAAATATGTCACGTCAAAAGGTAGTTCAGCTCAGTGTCGTTTTAAAATGAAATTCAGTCCACTTTCCTTTTCACAAGTATCTAGGCAGGTGAATCGCTTTCTGGAGTAAGGTAAGAAGTCCTGTGTTTTGTTCTGTCTCATGTAATCCCCATGTAAAGCTCTGTCAACACCTGCGAGAGCGCTCACTGCCCTCCTGCGGCTAAGTGTGGCTCCTCGCTCCGGCTTTTTTTTCACAGGATGTGCAGAAGGAAAAGGATGTGGGTCAGGGCGCACCGCTGCAGGCATGTGTGTTTTCCATTGCCGAAGTTCATATCTGTCCTTGGATCACTGTGGCTTAACAGGCACTGAAAGGAATTTATTTACCACACAATGGATGTGAAAGGAATTGAAATTGTGTCATGAACTGGCCTACATGTTGTTTGGGAGTAATGGGAGTGCTGGTTTCCAAGTGTGCACGGCTGCATCGCAGTCGACTTGTTGGCTTTCACTCCTTCCCTGGCTGTAAGTGATCAAGTAGTGCCAGAGTTTGGCACCGGGTTTTTACACACTTGACTCGGTTGCCAAGGCAATTCAGGAAATGGCATGCAGGGTGGTGGCTGTGTTTGGAATAAAAAACTGCATCCATACTTGTGCATTGGGTTTGAGCTCTTTCTCTCTGACGTACACTCACGTGTTATTGTCGAATATGAGAGTACATGGTTTTTTTTTAGCATCTGTCAGGCAATAAAGTATAAAAGAATCTTAGCCTGGTTACACTTTTTCACTGTAGTGAGACTCACTAACGACATGAAATATGTCTAAGTTAAAGAGATATTATGCTTATTTCAGGTTCACCCCTTTTTGTTTGGTGTATATATAGGTTACATGCCTATCACGTCAAATTTTTCTGATACTGTCCATTGTTGCAGTGAAGTATTTACCTTAAGGAAGAGTGGGCTAAATCATAGTGTTTCTGTCTGAATATTTCATTAAGGTCCATTCCTCATTAAGACTCCTTCCATAAGCCCAGTCTGCTCTGATTGGTCAGCTCACACAGGCCTGAGCAGTTCCAGTTAGCTGCACTTGTATCATGAATATCGCCACAAGAACCCCCCTTAAATCACTTAACCTCACCACCACACAAGTTAGAGAGGGAGTGTGATCTGTATTAGTCACAACGTCATTGTCCAGTGGGCCGCTAATATTACAAATTTGTTCTACGGTCTAAGTTGGGTGCTAATAAACTTGCCAAGAAAATAAATTCCTGCTGTTTGACCATGTATCTCTCACACACACAGCCATTTTAAGGGCACATATTTAAAGTCAATGTACACACAGCAGCAACACATACACTCCATGAAACAACAAAGCTAAGGCTAGCTTACATAGCGCTGCAGTGTTAACATACAAAATAGCAATATGAAAAAAATGACATGAAGTCGGCAACATCCCACTCATACTCTTTTATGTAGTTGGCTTCAAATGAGACTTCATGTTTAGTGTCTCTCAAATAATTAGTTTGACGTAGCCCGAGACAAAAAACATGCTGACGCCCAATTCAACAGCAAACTTACAAAGTAAACAGTAAAACAACGTAGACATGACAAAACTTACGGCTTTCAAATTGAAAGTCAGATCGTGGACAGCCGGTATCCATTCATCCTCGAGCAGTACTGTTACTGGCTCTTGCTAATAATGATAATTACAACTAATGATGCCCGCATTACAAAAACAAAACCCAACTTTTAATAAAGCCAATTTTTGCTTTTGAAGTTCTTCTTGAGATTGTTTTTATGGCTGATGATGACAGCCATAGTTTAAAAATGAATCAGCTTGTTGCATATCTATCCATAACAAACCCAAAAAGTAGTGATGTAAAGCAGCCCCACCACTTTTGCATTTTCATACATGCTCCACAGTGATTAATAGTATGCATATTGTTTCCAAATCACAGTGTGTGCCTACCCAGCGTGCCTGTAAAAAAGTTCTGTAAACGTTTCTTTTTCATCAACTGAATGGCAGGATTAACAGCATCAGTAGTCAGCAGTGAGTCAGCAGAGAAGTGAGCCAGTCGCAGTAAAATTCCACATCAGGTCACCTACAGAGCATCACCTGAGGGCCTTCCTGTCATAGGTAGTAAAACTGACTCGGACATGTGCGGGGTTGCCCTTTATAGAGCAGGAAGTGCTGCAACAGGCCGAGGGGTCAGTCGTCCCGCCGCATACTTCGACTTAAATCACACAACACACGCTGGACCACGTTACCCTGTGATGCTTGAGATGGAACATCTGCAGCCTCTTGAACGCTCGACAACAACAAATGAAGCTTTAGTTTAAAGAAGCATCAGCCAGCATCTCTCGTTCCAAAGTCCTGAAGTGACCTGTTGGCTTCACAATATGTCAGAAGAAAAAACGTCCCCATGAAAAGAACATGCTCACGTGCCAGCAGGGACAGACACGCTACTCGTGCTCTTTCTGTTTTGTATCCAAGTCCAAGCTTGAATGTGCTGTAAATAACCACATTCTGGCATTTGGCCCTGGCCACTGGCTCATCCAGTACAAAGTGGTTGTGACAGCCTCTTTGATTTACAGGCATTATCCCAAATCCTATTATGTCAAATGAAAGCTGTTTTAATTTTAGGATTCACTTCTGCTTTATAAAAGCAGAACATACAAAAGTCCTGTACAAAATTCCTGGAAAGTATCTTCAGATACTGCTAGTATTATTAATGTTGGGGGAAAGTTCAGGTTGTAGGTGGGGCAAGGTTTCACTTCTGTAACTGAAGCTGTGTGTTCAGTCCATCTGGGAAAACTTATAAAAATGAATCTTAGGTAAAAAACTGTGACGGAGGTTTAACGGTTGTAGACTGGCTTCTCTGATTTTTAATCGCGAAGTGTGTGTCGGTTAGAACACAGTCTATAATGTTCCCCCAAGACTTAAATGAAGAATCAAGCAGGAAACAGTCGATCCCTTTTATGCCACTTTAATCCAGTGTAAACAGTGTACACTTACAGAGGTGGTATGAGTGTGGTTCTAGAATAAGCCAAAAAAACAATAACAGTCATCAATTAACAGCTCACAAATGCTTGACCATAGCACACACCCCAAATTATAATCTAATTATCATTAGCATGAAAAATATGACACATCATATACAGAAGTAATATACATGATATTATATCACATATATATGTAACTGACAACAAAGAAAATAGCCAGTGGCGTTAATATAACATAAATGACCATTTAAACCATCAGCGGTGATAGCTAACACTGCTAGAAATACACTCTTAATTACCAGAAATAATCTCAATTAGCAGACTTATAAACAGACAAAATATAACAATAATGAAAAATGCATCCAGTAAATAAACAATGTAACTTACGTTTCTCTGGACGCACACTGAACCACAAATGGCGGATCAACTGAAACAAAGTGTCAAAGTCAACTTCATCCACCTGCTAAACACACTTCTCACCGTCTTCAGTCTCTTCTTCTCTCTCTCTCTCCCAGTCAGCAGCACTAAGCCTGATTGAGCGCGTCAGCGCCCCTAGTGGCTGAATCCACTCAAATCACCTGCTCTGTCATACAATCTTTAGAACAGCCGCCCCCAAATTTGCTCCCGCAAATTTGTAGTATTTAGGCCATCACTGTCAATTTTCTTCTGGTACAGCAGGGAGTCTGATAAGACGGCTTACAGGTCGGACATAGGTGCGGTCCCGTACTGTGACCTCCGCTGTGCGAATCAGTCCATCGGCTCCAGGGAACACCTTCTTGATCTTTCCAATAGGCCATGATGCTCGTGGCAGTTGAGGATCGACGATCATCACGATGGTATCCAGCTGAAGAGGGGAGGTGTCCGACTGCCACTTGGATCGGGTTTGCAGTGTGGGCAGGTAGTGGCGCAGGAACCGCACCCAGAAGCGATCGGACAGCACTTGACAGGCCCTCCACTGGCGACGGCTGAGCAGCTCTGAGTCATGATACACTGCCTGAGGTAGCGAAGGGTCTGGCCGCCCCATCAGCAACAGATTGGGGGTGACCGGGTCCGGGTCTGCCACGTCGGATGATACATAGCCGAGGGGCTTGGAATTGAGGATACCCTCAATCTCAATCAGGACAGTGGTCAGAACTTCACCACTGACAACCTGTGACCCCAGGGTAGCAGTCAGAGCAGCCTTGATCGACCTGATTTCCCGCTCCCAGGAGCCTCCAAAATGGGGGGCACTAGGCGGGTTGAAACAAAACTTTATCTGGTACTCTGCCAGCTGGGCTTGGAGAGAAGGATGAAGGGTTTGAAAGGCTTCTTGTAATTCCCTATCTCCACCTCTAAAATTGGTGCCCTGGTCCGAGAGCAACTCTGCTGGTTTCCCACGACGGGATATGAACCTCCTTAAGGCCATCAGGAAGGAGTCCGTGTTGATGCTGGACAGCACTTCAATATGGACTGCTCGCGTCGTGAGGCATTTGAAGAGCAAGCCCCAGCGTTTCTCGTTCCGTCGGCCGATTTTTACCTGCATTGGACCAAAACAATCAATCCCCGTAGAGTAGAAGGCTGGTTGATGTAACCTGAGCCGTGCAGGGGGCAAGTCTGCCATCTTAGGGTTGACAGGTTGGGCTCTCCACCTCTGACACTCCGAGCATGAGCGCTGCTCTCTTCTTATGGCCTCCCGGCCACGAAGGATCCAGAACTTCCTCCTCAGCTCTGCAAAGAGTCGCTCTGCACCAGGGTGTTTCAGGTCTTGGTCAACCTGTCGGATGAGCAGCTTGGTCACAGCATGTCTTGGGTCGAGGACTATAGGGTGGATCACATCGTCCTCCAGATCCTGGCAACGCCGCAGCCGACCTCCTACTCGTATCAGTTGGAATGATGCATCATATTCTGGAGCCAGCGTGATTAAGCAGCTGGAGGAAGGGACTTGTTTTCCAGCTGCCAGACACTGAACTTCTTCTGAGAAGCTATCTCTTTGTGCGGACCGCAGGATGCTGAGTTCCGCTTCCTTGAATTCCTCTGCTGTAGGAGTCCCTTTAGCATCAGCAGCCGCCCCATGAAGGTACCCCGCAGTCGCCTTCACCAGGTCACTGAAGGTGCTAAACTGCTGAGCATCAGGTAAGGAATGGTGGGTGCCATTTACCGTGCTAACCAGGCAGGTGGTGGGCCTTCGCAGCTCCTCAGTGATGTACTGGCCACTTGTTGGGTGGTAGCTGCAGGAACAGGGGTCCATGGATCCAACGATTTTCACCTGAGAGATCCTGCAGGGATTTTCCCCGGGTGAGGTCATCTGCTGGGTTCTCTGACGTCTCCACATAGCGCCAGGCCTGGCTATCAGTCAGCTCTTGAATTTCTGCAATACGGGTTCCTGCAAACACCTTAAAGCGACAAGAGTCCGATTGGATCCAGGCAAGAACAGTTGTGGAGTCTGTCCACATAACCACTCTCGATATCGCCACTGTGAGCTCTCGAGTAAGCACGTCTGCAAGCTGTGCGCCCGTGAGCGCAGCACACAGCTCCAACCGCGGCATGGAGAGCTGACGCTTAGGGGCCACTCTGGACCGGGCTGTCAGGAATGCTACCTCCACATTACCCTCTGTGTCTTCTGTGCGGAGATATCCCACACTACCATACGCACGTTGAGACGCATCACAGAAGATGTGGACCTCCCGCTTACTGGCTGCATTGTCCATGGCTGGACTCACGTAGCAGCGAGGCAGTCTGATGTTGTCCAGATATTGTAGTTCGTTTTCCCAGTCTTGCCACGCCGTGAGCAATTCACCGGGTAGCAGAGGATCGTCCCACTCCCGCTTTTTGTCCCATAACTGCTGAACAAGCACTTTGGCCCTTGTAGTATAGGGCATGAGAAATCCTATGGGGTCATATTGGCTGGCCAATACCTTATAGATGTTCCTCATGGTGGGCGGGAGGCGCTCCATCGGCCGTGACTTATACTGCAGCGTATCCGAGTGGCATAACCAACGCAGCCCCAGGGCAGGTTCTTGTGGGTCCATGTTTGTGTGATTTAGCAACTGTTCACTACTCTCTGACCTGATCTCCTTGGGCAGGTGGCCAATAACATTTGGCATGTTGCTGGCCCACTGTCGCAGTTCGAAGCCACCCTCCATTAACAGCCCCCTCAGCTTGTCTGTGACATCTTTGGCCATGTCTGGAGTTGGGAAGCTCTGTAGCCAGTTGTCCACATAGAAGTGGTTCTCGATAGACTCACGAACTGTATCCCCTGTGTGGGTGTGATCGTGTACATGCCTCTGTAATGCGTATATGGCACAGCATGGGGAACAAGTAGTCCCGAAGGGAAGGACCTGCCACTCATATACACTAGGTTGGGAGTCTCTCTGTAGATCACGCCAGAGGAAGCGCAACAGAGGGCGATCTTCAGGCAGCAACCTCACCTGGTGGAACATTCCCTTTATGTCACTGCTGACAGCAATTGAATGTTCCCTAAACCGCAGTAGGACACCCAGGAGAGATGCACCCAGGTTTGGGCCTGGCAGCAGCAGCTCGTTGAGGTTCTTATCCCTATAGGTGTAAGAACAGTTGAACACGATTCGTTTTTTTCCGTTGTGTGTCACCAGGTGATGGGGAATAAACCACGACTCCTTGGAATCCTTCACCTGCTCCTGACTAATTCTGGAAGCATAGCCTGACTTCTCCAACTTCATAATCTCTGCCTGATATGCCTGTGCCTTCACCGGGTCTCTGCCGAGACGCTTCTCCGTGCTGCGTAGACTGGGGAGCACCGCTTCAGGCGGCGCTGTGAGTATAGGCATGTTACTCACCCGTAACAGTGGGGTAGCGTATCTGAGGACTCCATCCACCTCCACTCTCCTAGTCTTTGCCTCTAGAAGGTTCATGGCCTCTTGGTCTCTCCGTGACCTCGTCACCAGCTTCTCGTTTCTGTATGGCAGGGTGTCCAGTTGCCAGAGCTTTTCTACCTGATTAAAGAGTTCAGCTGTAGGGGAGGTAGAGGTCACGAATAGACACTGCTGTGGGCGGTTGCATTGTTGAAAAGACTTGACTGGCCCTTGCAGTGTCCAGCCAAGCCTGGTCTTTACCGCAGCTGGGCTCCCCGACGGGCCGAGACGGACAGGTTCAATAGGTGTCACAAGGTGCGGACAGTCGGAACCTATCAAGAGGAGTGGGTGAACATTTGTGAATGGCTGCAGGGGGAGCTTCTTGAGGTGCTTATATCTGCGCTGAAGTCCCTTCACTGGGTAAGAGTGTTCAGCTAGACCTAGTCCACCTGCAGTGAAGGCTCTCTCAATAGTAAATGTCTTTGTTGGCTGACCGGTCGGAGAGATTTTGAACATTACTGATGAGCCATGTAGTGTTCTTGCATCTTGACGAACAGTTCTCAGGGTGAGGCTCTCGGGAGTCCCCTGAAGCTGCAGCCTCTGGACGGCCTCCTGGAGTAGAATTGTTCTCTCTGAGCCATCATCTAAGATTGCATATGTCTCCAGGGTGTGGTCACCGTTACGTAGTAGCACCTTGCTGACCTTCAAAAGGACCTGATTGCAGCCGGCACGTCGATCCAGATACAAAACATCTGTCGCTGACTTCAACTCTGCACTAGTGCCGTTCCCTGCAGTATGCTCACTCTTGCCAGGCCGGAGATTCACTTCATGCAAGGCCTCAAGGTGCTTCCCCTTGCACGTCTTGCATAGGACTCTCAATCTACACTGGGCGGCCTGATGGTGCCGTCCACAACACCAGCAGCGATTATTGGACTTCACCCAGGTCATCTTCTGCTCCTTGGTTAATTGCTTGAAGTTCAAGCACTGGTCCAGGAAGTGTTGCGTATTGCTGCAGTAGGGGCAATAAGCTTTGGGCTTATCCATGGTCTCTTGGTGATCTGAGACTTCAGCTTGCCCTGCTTGGGGGGTTGTGTTATTGGCAGTACCATGCAACACATTCATGGTCTTCTTAGTGGCTCTCTTATCCTTATCACACTCCTTCCTCACCCCGCTTCTCCCTTTCTGGACATCCTCTATCTTGTCGAACTGATCTCCGTCCTCTTGGATTTCCAGCTCATAGTCCAGCCACTCCGCAAAGTCCATCAATGATGGGATTCCTGCTTTCCAAGAGTGAAGGTGACGCCGGAAGGTGGCACGGAGATCCTGGGGAAGCTTCTTCATTAATCTGGCCACGTGAGACCCACACTTTAACTCTATACGCCCGTCTTCACCTAGCTGCTCCAACATCCCGACCAGAGCTCGAACTCTCAGAGCAAACCTCCTGAATGCTACAGTGTCGCCAGCTCGGATAGTGGGCTCCTCCATGAGCTCTGCAATCCGCCGTAGAGATAACTGGTGGGGCTGACCGTAGTGTTTGGTCAAGGAAGCCATAGTGTCAGAGTAGGGGAATAAGGAATTGCTATAGGAATCAGCTATCAGGAGAGCCTCTTCAAACTTGAGGTGATCACAGAGCACTTGATACTTGAACATCTCTGTCGCATCAGCGGGAAGAATATTGTCAAGGGCAAGCTTCAGTCTGGAGAACTCTCTGGGGTCACCACGTGTGAACTTTGGGATTGATGGTGTCGGTCCCCTGTATGTCCTCTCATTACTGTTAGGCAGTGTCACTGAGGTTAGCCGTTGGGGGGGTTGTGGGGGTGCAACTGACGGCAGCACACTATCATATGGTGGTTCGGACATCATGGATGGAGCTGGTGACAGTCGTGCTTCCAGCTGCTGCAGACGTTCTCTAAGGTTCTCTACAATATCAGTAGGTTGCTCATAATTGTCATCAGAGAAGGCTACTGGTGGGGGAGGCGGCGGCCATTCATCGTCTGCTAAATACCTGTCCTGTACTGCAGGCAGGTGGTGCAGCTCCCTTGGTGGAGGCGGTGGTTGGGCTGGTAGGTGGGGTGGTGGCATTGGCCGGCTGGCCTGGTCTCCTGGTTGTGGATGACGTGTTCCAGGTGTTGGATGCAGCATAGGGGGTGGTGCCGTTGGGGCCCTGGTGCCCTCTCTTATTACAGGGGGGTGACTCTCTTGTGGATGGTCCAGCTGTGCAGGCTGTAAACTGGGAGGTGCTGCACTGCTCCTGTCCATCTGACGTCTCATATCTCTCACCATCAGCTGCAATCTCCTATTATCCTCTTGTATTTGCTGCAACATATTCATCATTACAGGTGGGCCCTCATATGACCGTGACGTACTCACATACACCGGTGCTGTGGCTCCAATGTGACTGGAAGATGTCTCTATGAACTCAGCAGGATAATGAGTGGGCTGTAGTGGATGCTGGGTGAGGGGTGTCATCTCGACAAATCCCTCTCTGCTTCTGCTCCAGTCGGTCTCCTCTATTGCAGCAGAGGTGCGTAGTGGATAGTTCCCAGCCTGTGGGTGTGTGTACCCTTCATAATCTTCCATCCATCTTGGTTGGCCGCACTTGTCGGCGTGGACGTGAATCTTCACTTGGGGGAACATGAGCCATTTTCACTTCGTAATTACCTTATCCGGCTCGAAGGACCATATGTGACGGAGGTTTAACGGTTGTAGACTGGCTTCTCTGATTTTTAATCGCGAAGTGTGTGTCGGTTAGAACACAGTCTATAATGTTCCCCCAAGACTTAAATGAAGAATCAAGCAGGAAACAGTCGATCCCTTTTATGCCACTTTAATCCAGTGTAAACAGTGTACACTTACAGAGGTGGTATGAGTGTGGTTCTAGAATAAGCCAAAAAACAATAACAGTCATCAATTAACAGCTCACAAATGCTTGACCATAGCACACACCCCAAATTATAATCTAATTATCATTAGCATGAAAAATATGACACATCATATACAGAAGTAATATACATGATATTATATCACATATATATGTAACTGACAACAAAGAAAATAGCCAGTGGCGTTAATATAACATAAATGACCATTTAAACCATCAGCGGTGATAGCTAACACTGCTAGAAATACACTCTTAATTACCAGAAATAATCTCAATTAGCAGACTTATAAACAGACAAAATATAACAATAATGAAAAATGCATCCAGTAATAAACAATGTAACTTACGTTTCTCTGGACGCACACTGAACCACAAATGGCGGATCAACTGAAACAAAGTGTCAAAGTCAACTTCATCCACCTGCTAAACACACTTCTCACCGTCTTCAGTCTCTTCTTCTCTCTCTCTCTCCCAGTCAGCAGCACTAAGCCTGATTGAGCGCGTCAGCGCCCCTAGTGGCTGAATCCACTCAAATCACCTGCTCTGTCATACAATCTTTAGAACAAAAACAATCCCTACGTTCACTCATGATGAAATCCAGGGCCGTGTAGATTTAGAGGATAAATAGTCCCACCTATCACAACACAACAGAGGGAGACCAAACAAAAATAATGGAACGCTTTATTCTTTAAAGGAAAAGTTCAGCCAAAAATGGAAGTCAGTCATTATCTGCTCACACTCGATGGAAAATCTGGTGGAAGTTTCATAGTCTGCAAAAACATTCGTGGAGCTTGACAGCAAAACAGAAAAACAGCGTTACAGCGTTCTCCCAAACAACTGACGTAGATGGGGACTTGAAAAACAAAGTGGCTCCAAACTGATTTGATATGATTGTTATTTACGTCATTTTTAAAGCCAAATACTTAATTGTAGCCTCTATGCTAAAAAGGATAGCACGCACCCTGTCTGACGTGGGTACACCACCCAGAGGAAAATTTTACTGCTCAAAGCTTGCTCCTTATGGCTATGGAGTCGTAAAGGAGCTCAATGAAAGTTCTCATTTCAGTCTCGTTGTAGTCTTTTTTGGTCTCAAACATCTCTCATTTGTTTCTCCTAAAATTCCATAGGAGCAATAGGTGAGACTTGAGACTTTACCGCTTAAAGCGAAACTCTCGCCAAAAAGCAACTGAGGCTTTATTTGGGATTGAATATGAGTCAAACCTTCTTGTAAAAGCATAATTGCAACGAAAGAGGCACTTTTAAGATTTACTGTAGTTTCGGGCTTGCTCATAGCATCACCAGGGTCTTTACTCATGAACAAGAGCACTGAGAACATTGTTTGTGTACACAGAGTTTATGAAAAAGAAGGTTTTTGAACTACTCACGTTAGCTGCTGCAGCTCCTGCACGTCGCCGTCATGGCAGACAAAAAGTGTCGATCTACGAGTGCCACCTGACAGGCAGGAGAGTAATGGTGAACCGCTCCTCAAGCGTGCCTGTCAGGTCGCACTCGGGGATCGACACTTTTTGCCTGCCATGACGGCGACGCGCAGGTGCTGCAGCAGCTAACGTGAGTAGTTCAAAAACCTTCTTTTTCATAAACTCTGTGTACACAAACAATGTTCTCAATCTTGTTCATGAGTAGAGACCCTAGTGATGCTACGAGCAAAGTTTCATGTTTTGTCAAGCCTTTTAAGTGTTCTGAAAATAGCGATTTTGATGCTAGCATGTCGTGCCCCTAGCACTCCTGTTCAAAATTAACGTGCCCAAAACCGAAACTACGGTAAATCTTAAAAGTGCCTCTTTCGTCGCAATTATGCTTTTACACGAAGGTTTGACTCATATTCAATCCCAAATGAAGCCTCGGTTGCTTTTTGGCGAGACTTTCGCTTTAAACCATGCTCCTTTCCAGCACTGGGGAGACATTCTGAAACTTCATTGAGAGCTTGACGAGATCTCCTTTGAAACTTACAGGAAGCCCAAGTTGAGATTTTCTGCACCTGTTTCTCAGGAGAAACAATTGAGAAACAGGCCTCACTTTGGTCTCACATAGATCTCATAGTTGTCTAGGAGAAATGAATGAGACACTACTGAGATCTCTTTTCCAATTTGCGTTTCCTCTGGGCATGCTTTAAAGTTGTAAATATTGTCTTTTGAAATCAGTTCGGAATCTCAGGGCTTCCAGAGACCTGCCAAACGAACTGCATGGAGACATAGTCCTGAAATGCTGTTTTGCTTCTTTTGCTTTCCATCTGCATCAGGGCGAGCAGATAATGACTGAATTTTCATATCCTTTACGCGCTTGAAAAGAAATTCTATCAATAAAAGTAGCCACATACAGAAAAAAACACTGCAGGTTAAAAAACACTGATCGATCAATCTGTTTATCTAAGGTCCTGGAAAGATAGCCAATCATAATTTAGGTTAAAGAGGCGTAACTTGTAGCGGCCAATCAGGTTGAATCATCGTCATCGCCGATGCATTACATCGCGACAAAACAGACGTCATTTCCGCTGTAAGAGGATTGATTATGCTCTATCTATTGTATCTAATGTAAACCTCACCACTCCTTTTGCCTTGGTGTGCGCTTTAAGATTCTTTATTCATCCGACATGCCGGGGCCCACGTTTTCTCATTTGGCTCTGATGGTGCAGATGAAACACAAATTGCAGGCTGCGCTGAGCTCGCAGGCGCCAAGGTTTGGCAGGGCAGAGCTTTCTAACACTGGAGTCTTTCAAGCCTTTTGGTTCTAATTAAAGCCATTCTCCTCTCTACGAGACGGACACCACATCAACTTGTGCCGTGGCTCGTTTGGAGGCTGTAAATCACTCGGGTCGTAACGTCTTTATTAGGCATGTAGAGGGAGAGTTGTACTGCAGTGAAAAGACGCTGACATTGTTTATAAAAATAGTTATCGAAAAAAGGAGCCTGCGCCTTGTGCCACGCTCACAACCAACGACGACATGACATCACTCGTGTTGGTTTACGGCCCCGCCTCCTCTTCCTCTCCCCCATTCCCCCCCCCCCTGCTGCTGTATCTCTGGAGCCTGTAAAACTTTAAAACGCAAGTTGTTTTTATCTGAGAGAATAACATCAGGTGTTTCTACTTAAGGCGTCACGTACGCTCCATGTCGGTGGTCTCCAGTCAGTCCTGGGCCTTTACTCAATGTGTTCTCGAAAGTCATTTTCATTTATCTTGAATCAGTATCGCCTTGCTCCTCTGACATCTTCTTCTTGCAATCTGTTATTCATGGCAATGAAATCCAACACACTGAAGGTATTCATCCTTTCTTTCCCTGCATTCACACTCAGTGTTGAAAGTGACAGTCATTTAATTGTATCTACTTCAAAAACTGATGGTGCGTCATCTCAAAATTATGAGTGAATCATTAGGTCATAATTCTGCGTCATTCACGACTTAAGCACATCTTGTTTTTCCACATTGTTTTTGAAATTGCTTCTTGATACCAGACTTTAATTCTCCGAACTGGAGAACAACTCAAGACACACTCTCGCTATGTGGAAACAAGATCAACGAGATAAACACAAGATCGTCTCGTACCTCAACAAAGGATAAAGATTAGGCCATTAAACCATTAAATACCACTGCATGCATCTCTGTCACACTCGCGGACGCGGGAAGTAGAGCGAAGCATTGTGCAAACCATCAACTGATTAAAGGAAAAAGTGATGGAGAGTGCTTCTAAAAACTTTCTTATATCATGAAACCTAATGTTACTCTACAGTTAAGTGTTCAAGTGTCAAAACTACACTGCAGACTGGAGTCTATGTTGACAGTGACGAACACGCAGATCCACACAATAATGCGTTAATCCCTGTTAAACATCTGTATATCCACTGCGCTGCACCATTCTTAATTATGAGGCTGTTCAGCTCTGGTATCAACACGTGTCACCGATGATCCGATCACAGCTGGACAGTTCCAAGTCCGTCGGTTCCCACATGGCATCGACACGCGTCTCGAGTGATCACTCGTTGCTCGAATCGTACTTTTCGGCTCTATGTGCAGTGCAAATATACACATCCATCACTGAGACAAAGAAAGAGATTAAGAACTTGACGTATAATATTTGCTGAGTTCACAGGAAAAAAAAACACTGCTTAAAATATGACCTCTGATTCTAAAACTGGCATTTTTGTTTTGATTATTATTTTCCTCCCCCTTCATCCCCTTGGTGTTGTTGACGTGTAGTTGTGGCTTCTTTGTCCTGTAGTTTAAACTACGGAAAGCCATTTCCTGACTTCCCGCGCTCCTGGTCACACACAATAGGGAGATACAACATCAGCTTTTCATAGAAAGTGTGAGTTAGCGTACACACATCTGTAACGCAACGTTCTTTTTCTTCCTTTGTACATGTTTTACCGTCGTTCGTCACCCATAATCCCTCGTGTCAGAAGCATGTGGGGGGAGAGATGATTCACGGTCGACTCTGTGCTGTTGTTGGAAACGTAATAATTCTCTTTAAATCTGAGTGGGTTACGCAATCCAACATGGTGAGTGTAAGGGCCAAAAGTAAGAATATTATGTAATTACGCTCATGGTCTTTCTAATTCAGTGTAAAAAATGAAACGACTGATGAAAAAGCTACAAGCACAATTGGATGTGACGGCTCAAACAGAGACAGCAAAAACAAAGGAGGACTTTCATCCATTATAATACTTCAAAGTTCTTGAGTCTTGCCAAATACTGATGCACTGGGATCGTAGGTTGGGTCGGTCGCCATCCCAAACCGTCAGTATTTGAGTTTGGAATGAGACTCAGAAATCAACTTTTTTGTACAAATTGGACCTTTAAGTTTTATTGACACTGTGAGTGTTACCCACGCTGTGAACTCATGACTCGATTGTCCCAGAGAAAAATAAAACTACGATAGAAATTAGTCTCTCGAAGCGGACGTGGAGATCTCCAGATCGTTAGAAAGACCTGGCAGACGTCCCCTCAGTCACTTGATCTGACTTCACTCTGAGAAAACAACTTCAGGTATTTTCTGTATTTTATGTCCAAGCTCACATTTTTATTTCCAAAAGCTTAAGGACACTTTATTGTTCCAGAGCTCAGCTTTAGTGCGCTCTGTTGGCTCGGACGCATTTTCCATGATGCCGTCGCTCTCCATCCTATCGGGGCTCCTTCCCTGACACGTCTCATCAGCCGGGCGGGGGATACACTCCGACCTCTTTGGACCACACGAGGCTCCACATCCTCCTCGGTTTTGACTCTGTATCTGTCTTGAGTAAGCTGTTTTACTACACTGACGGCAGCTGCTGTTACTCTGTCTGCATGAGAAGCTGTTTTGTTAAATTATATAGAAGCTGAATATCGGCTATCTGCGTGTCTAGCCAAATAAACACCTCACACAAAACGGTCTTCTGAGGACACTGAGTTTAATCTTCAGCAGGCGTAAATCCCAATTTTGAATGTTACTCCTGAGAAGTTGCTCTGTAATTGTCACAGCCTTTTTTCTGAAGCATCGGTGACTGCAGTAGTACTCACGCACATCATGTCTAACTTTTGTTTACGTGCCTCCATTCTCCTTATCTGCACTGTGACTTGGCTCCCTCCTTTAAAATGAAGCCATTCAGCTCCGGACATGCAGTCTGTTGCTCGTCTCAGCGTGAATGTTTACCCCCAAATCAAGGGGTTTCGGAAACAAAGACTTCTAGAAACTTTAAATTCTTCCTCCTCATCTGTGTTTATTCGCGTCGGGGGACATACAGCAACCATGCCAAATGGAAATATACAAAAAATGTCCATATTGTAAAACTGTTGTCCTATAAACATAATCATAAAACCTTCCACCGCCCCCCCAAATCATAACATGTATCGGATGCAGGACATTTAAACATTTTAAACCAAACAAATTGAAGAGAGGGAGATGCTGTACCAGGTGTGATGATGCTCTGTTAGAATTCAACTTTGTATTTGCAGATGTAATGTTTAAACTGGGAAGATGGTGTGATTTAGACTCAAACACTTCAAATTGCATTCTTAACCTTCATATTTACACTTTTTATACAACTGCAACTGAAAAGTTTTGATTCTCAAAGTCACTGAGTGTTAATTAGTGACCTTAAGAGGTTCCGATGGCGATGGGTGGATGTTGTTACCTTTTGATTGAGTCCGGCTAGCTGTGTGCCCCTGTTTCCAGTCTTTATGCAACTCTAAGCTAACTGGTCGCTGGATCCTGCTTCATACTCAATGGACAGATGTGAGAGCGGTATCAATTTTCTCCATCAAATCTCGGCAAGGTGGTAGGGGAGACTGGGGTAAGATGAGCCATTTTTCATGTTTAGGATCACTACATCAAGGAAATCATTGTTTTGTCAGTAACTAATATATCTGCATATATTTCAGGATGTTGTGCATCCCCTCAAACAAACAGAATGAGTGTAAACATGTATAATATAATGTAGCATGTCCAAAAAAAGTGGTTTTGTGGCACAACTTACCCCGTGTATGGGGTAAGTTGAGCCGTATCCCTACAATTGATGTATAATTGATGTATCCCTACAATAAATGTATAAAATTATCTTTTTTGGTCTAAACACAATTCTCATGAAACTTATCATAAACTAAATTCAATTTCAAGAGTGAAAAATGTTTTTTTTTTAAATAAATGTCTAACCACTTTACCCATGTGGTTCTTACCTTCACAGACTCCATGAAATGATGCCTTCCTCCAAAATATTTGGTCACATGATCAATGTTTTTTACCGTTTCCCAACAACAAGGGGTGGCGCAACTTACCCCAGTCTCCCCTAACTCTATTTTTTACGACATGGCAAACTATTTACCTAGCTGAACTACCCAGCTGAATTAGCAACCCATTACCATTTCCTTCTCGGTTAAGTTTAGGCTCGAACAGTTGGTTAGGTTTAGAAACAGATGAAGGTTTGGGTTAAAGTTACGTAGGTGCAGAACTTTTAACTTAATGTAATGAGTGTGAGTAGTGAGTACGATGACGTTTGTTGCAGTTTCCTGGGTGAAAGTCCTGAATGTGCAGCCATCACAGAAACAAAGACAGCATTTTCCTAATCCTAATGAAATGCAGCTAACAGTGCTATTGCCTCACTGCCTATTCATGCCCTTGATGCTATAGTTTACTGTAGTCCCCCTCCTCTTCATCACGCCTGGCAGCCATCCCTCATATTGTAAAAACCCGCTCTGGTTTAACCATCACTCCGGGATATATCAAAGCTGAGATTTTTGGATGAGCTCCACCTCCATTATTTTCTGTTTGCGCAGCAGATTGTGGTGTTTTCAGGGAGTGTAATTCTGTGTTATGAACTGTTAAGCCAAAGAATAACAGCGGTCACTGCCTGGAGAGATATCTGAACTGCTGCTTTCAGTAACACACGGCGACGGCAGGACGCATAGAAACTCGAAGGCGCTACACATTTCTTATCGACTAATTAAAAAATAACAACAGAAGAGGACTGATGACTCATGAGGGGCTTAGCTGCAAAGGAGATCTTTGCCGACTACGAACAAAAAGATCATACTTTTCTCTCCACGAGGGGCAGATGCATTACCACATATATTATTGAATCTTCTCCGCCCGCTGGGAAACAAACCAGCATATGGGTACGCTGGACTCTGACTGATTGCTGACGACAGCGATGATTTCAGGCCTCCTCTCCATCTGACATTAGCATGTTTCTAACATCCAGATCGTCTCTAGATGTGGTCCATCTTCGGATTCTCTGAGAACGAGGTCTGTTTCTATACAGCTGTTCCATTACAGCTGCGGTCAGTGTCACCACCATCCAGAGACGTACTCAGATGTGGGAGTTGAGATTAATGCTCGCTATACGACCACAGCACATGTGTGCTCTTGGACGGCTCTCACAGGGATGATAATGTCTCCTTTTAAAACGGATGATGGGCCCCATTTGTCAGCTTACTGTCTCATTTTTTTTCCCCAAATGTAGTTTTATATACAAAATTCTGGAAATGTGATTAGACCCAGTATTGTTACAACGTGTCTGTGATCCTCACAGAGATAATGGCCATTTTTATCCATCTTCACTCCATCTTGTGTTCATTTACTCCCAAATTTATACACTGTTAATGTTTGGTGTTGGCAGAAAAATGATCCTCGGGCCCTTCGCAGTGCAACATTATAGGATAAAGATAAAACTAAAGTAGGGACCATTACTTTACGTGCAGATTGACGGACTTCGTTATGATTTTTTAAAGGTTGTGAGCATTCTGTAAATCATTTGCAGGCAGGATTTCAAGGTTTGAAGGCCTAAAACCAAAAAAAACAAACAAAAAAACTCAACACAACCTGCAACTTTTACAGATTCCCAGGGGAGAAAAGTTACTCTTTTCAAATGAACTCATGGTAATTTACATTTTTAGAGCCCTGCTGGGCTACATTTAGCAAATCCACCCCTGCTGTTAATAGTAGTTTCCATATGGTGTAAAGCTCCTGCCCTCACACTCGCCCTCACACTTCAACAGACGTGTAGATATCACCTCACTCGGAAACTGTGAAAATAATTCAGATTTGCTCATATTTAGCTGCAAATCTTGATCTAGTTGTTGAACTTAGTCTGTTCTGTCTATGAACACGGTGGCTACTACCATTTATTTACCTCCTTTCACTGAAATACATCAGAATATCTTATCTGATATCAACCCAAGATACCGAATAAGCCTTCTAGAAGTAAAACTGAACAAGAACACCACATTCACACCAAGACATCCAGTAGATACAGTACCATCACACTCACTGGTATGTCTACTTTTTTTCCTCATGTTTCCTAAGATGTTTGTGGAGACAGTCTCAACTGTTAAACGTCATGCTTGTGTAAATTAAAGAATTTGTTGCAGCTGCTGAAATATAATATCCTTTCCAATAACAACAACTTCATAATTTATGTGCTGTGTCACATCCTGACTAAGAGCAGTTACCGTAGACGATGTCTGTCATGGCAACATCATCTCGCGGGAGTTGTCCCTCTGCCAGGGTTCATTTGTCGGAGAGTAAATTCTGTTGGTGTGTCAAGTCTGTGGGCTGTTTGGGTGTTGGAGTGGAAAATAACACAATAAGACAGAACAAATATCCAGAGGAGGTAAATGATTCAGCTTTGGACATTTTAAAGGGGAATTCCGCAGATTTTACCCATCTAAGTGTGTTTACAGGTCTTGTGGACCACACTATTGCGTAAATGGAAAACGTTTTCACAAATGTAAACTGCTCGAATTAAGATCAAAATTTAATTGACAACATTTAAGTGTTGCTTTACCACAGGGACAGTTGCAAAAACAGAGTGTAAACACTAATAATGACAAGAATATGTTCAAGAAGATGTCGATGGGAACCCGTGGTTACAAAAGGGACAGTTCTTGTTTCTGTCGCAGAGAGGAAAGTTCCTCCTGAGCGTGCCGCAGCCCAACACCAAACAGAGTCTGGTTTGAGAAAGTCTTGGGAATAAAGTTGTATTGTGGGTAATGGAGTTTTGTACAAGGCAGATGAATGCGTAGAATTAAAAAGAGTTGTGTTTCACTCATCTTCAGTCTTTTTTTTTTAACTGTCCATCAGTTTGAGCTTCGTACTCAAACCGGTGATTTGACTGTAGCTGTACGGGGACTTAAAAGCAACAATATGTAACTTTTTCACCTTAGAATAACAGCTTCAAAATCACGTTAATGGCACAGTGTCTTGTAACAGGGTGAATGGTGTGTCTGTCTCAGCCTCTCCACCCCTCTATCACTTGTTTCTGCACCACATAACTTCAGTGAGAGGGAAGGACCACAGAGTTAGATACATGTTTACTTCACTGTACGTGTTTTCAACATTGTTCTGTTGACATGATGAGTTTTGTTTGTAATGAGCGCCTACGTTACGTCTGACAAACTGTTACTGACCTGGGATTTGTATTTACGACGGTGGCGTTGCACTCACAACCACTTCTGAGGTTAAGAAGTACGCTGGGTTTGACCTTTTCTCTAGTGTTATGTTCACACTACAAGCAAGAAACCACCACAAGGCCATATTTAGTCAAGCAATATGGCAGAAGTACCAACACAGAGGGTCATAGCTAAAAAGAAAAAGACAAAAAGGCCATCAAAAAAACTGCTTAACTTTCATCAGATGAATGCTGAGGCGACCAATGAAACGCATGTGAACACACATTCCTGGTACACGTGCGCACAGATTGAACTGCTACGCTTGCGATAGCTGCGCTGAAAGATGAAATAATTGCCACAATGATAGCTTTCGGGGGTTGTAAAATCGCGTCTCCCACATCTTAAAATTCACCCCGAGCCAACACACCCCTTGTGTCGTATTAACGCAGGACTGTTTTTTTTTTGGTGTGAACGCTCACAGAGACTTGTACGACCCGACGGCAGGCTCACACCTGCAGTTAAACAGACGGTGGAGGGCCCAAACTTCCCCCAGAACCCGAAAAAAACACCCAGGAGCTTGGAAGCGTGTAACTGTAATTGAGGCCGTCATGTTGAATAGAGTCAACCTCCCACGCAGAAGTATAGATTAAAGGTTTAAGAAAGGTCCATAGAATATCTTTATTGAGCTAATTGAAGGTTTGCCAACGGGAGAAATTACAGGACAACTGCTATAAGTACAACATACTGTAGCTGCTGCACCTGTATGAATAGAAACACTAAACTTCAAGCGCTCGTTATTTCAAAGGGAGCTGCTACGTCGACGCTCGGATCCTCTGAATGAAACTTTGCGCTGAGGGCTGTTGTCGATTACGCTTCGCCCTGTTTCCCATCTCCTTTCAGGAAATCTTTGTCGAGAAGGTAACAAAACCCAAACTGCCGTCCAACAATGTTTCTCACACGGTTTTACCACATTTTTTTTCCCCCTCCTTTCTACACAATTTCATGCCAAGATTTCCATTTTATGTGACACACCATTTGTGGGAGTGAATCTCTACATGTGGAACCAATTTGCCGCGAGCTAATGAGTTTCACAGGTGGTTGGAGTCGTTGCGTGCTAAACTGTCGTCAGGAACAGAGAGCAGATACAGCAGTTTGGCTGAGGTAACCGTGGCCTGTATTGTTACTGAGGGCACCATGTTTACCTTTTGATTTTTACGATCAGATGTTTTTATTTCTTATTTTTCATTTTCATTTTTTGTTGAGCTTTGAACAGGAATATATATGAGAAGGAGGAATATACAGCAATGCACACAAGTGATGAGCTGCTGCTGCTGCTGCTGCTGATGTGTAACTTTTCCAGATGAAACATTTGTGTTACACCACAGCTGTGTGAAGACCATTGCAAAATTAAACGGATAGCTTTAGCCTTGAGGGGAAAAAAGGGAAAAAAAAGAAATGAGAAGGGGAAAATAGAATATTCTGTGAATGAGTCACTGGGTGAAGGGCGGAGTGATGTCGGCCCAGTCGTCACAGCTGGGAGAGTGTGTGTGTGTGTGTGTGTGTGTGTGTGTGTGTGTGTGCGTGTGTGTGTGTTTGTGAGTGTGTGTTTGTGAGTGTGTGTTTGTTGGGGTGGGGGGGTTGGGGGGGCACCGTGAGGATCACTGGGGCCTTCTGGACCCAAGCTGCTGTTCTGCATGCATCGCACACAAACAATAAAATAAACTGCCCGCACTTCAGTTGTCCTCAGGCGCAGGGTCACTCCTGACACAGATACCGTCGCTTCAGGATCAGACTGTAGCAGAGAAATGTTTCGTATGTTAAATGAGCTATGTGCTTTCCACGAAACAACAGATTAAATGAGCCACCCGCATGAAAAAAGGAGCTTTCCCAGAAATGTATTTCAAATGTGAAAAAAAAGGGGAACGCTGGCCAGTTCTGTCGATCTGACACAGTAGGCCCACTGTAGTTTTCCTCGTAATACTAATATAATGTCATTACTTCTCCACATTATCAGGTTAAACTGGGAAAAGAAATCATGCCAGGGTCAGAAAGCTCTGTAACAACTGAACACTGGATACTCGTTGAATGGTTTCCCGAGCCAAAGTAAATGGCACTCAATTCAAAAGCTCCTTTTTTAAGACTAATTTCTTCTAGGTTGCAATTTTTAATTTATTTGAATATAATTCATGTCCGGTCGTGGCTCGGAGTCAGCTGGCTGAGGTGCTGGTCCGCCAGATGCTTGTTGAGTAATTAAACTTCACAGTGAGTTGTAGAATATATTAATGTGCCGGGCAATACCCCACGTGTGTGTGTGTGCGCGTGCAGTTTTCTTAAGTATTACCCTCAAATGACCGTCACCAGATACAGACATGTGTGTTTATTTAAACAAAAAATGTTATTCAGCTGTAGCCAGAGAGCAAAATGGAGCATCTGCATCAACATGAAGACGCATGGAGGCAGGATGAAGAGATCTGATGCCTCATTATTAACTGCATTATGAAAAAAGTCAAGACAGAGTGATTCTGACATGAAATGAAGATGAAGTATATGCAAAATGTGCCTTAATAAAACCTCGACCTTCATGTATTGAGCAGTAAGTGTGCAGGTGTAGCTAATGTTGTTAATGATGGCAAATAAATGAACCCTTAACCTTCTTAACATGTTTAATATCCTTCATTATGAGAACTTCTTGTGTATGTGCATCTCTGGACATACTCAGTAGTCTGTGTCTGCGCTGAAGACTTTATCTGTTTGAGCATTCTCACTGAAACCAGAAGACCCATTACAGGAACATTAGCTACACCAGAACTTTAGAAACCCATTCTGTGGGAACAGGTCAGTTAGACAGCTGCCTTTCATAACTGCATTGCATGACAGCGCTGTGGCTCGGCTGTGTTATTCTGTGCATATCGTTGATGCCACTTAATCCAGATTGACTGACGGTCAAAGAGCCGACCGCTGAACAGAGTCGAACACATCCCAACATCACGCAGCGGTGGCAGCGTGAGCTTCCATCTGTGCCACTGTTCAACCTATCAACAACTGAAAGGAAGACGGTAAAAGCAGGATATCCTCCAGGATGGTAATTACTGCAGGCATAGAGACAGCTGCCAAAACAAAATAGTTTGAACAATATCCAGATTTTATGCTATTGTGGGTTTGAATGGGTAATTCATCTTGAGGTCCCACAGCAACTGCAGTCCATGAGTCACTTCTCAAGTGACCCACTTCTCTCAGAGTGTGGTGGGGAACTCTGTAAAATAACCAGGAACAGTTTGTTTCTCACCACAAGAAATTGTTTTTACCCTCTCCAGCCCATTTAACCACTTTGCTCTTATTCTGCCTTAATCCTGCTGTCATCTTTGAGAGGAAGACTGGTGACGTCCTAATCACTGTCCACCGCTGCTTTTAAATTCCTTCTCTAGCCTCCTGCTGATCGCTCTAACTTCAGCAGTTGTGCAGACTGACCTTGTTCTTCTGTAACTCTGTGTTGAAACTGGTTGCCCTCTTGTAGCATTTCACTGCTGTCTGATGTCACCATGATGATGTCAACAGAGGAGCAGGGAGACCCTTAGCAACCGACTGAAACAGCTCGGTATTTGGAAATCTGCTCCTCACAACGTAATGTTAAAACTGGTGACTGTGACATCAGCATCTTTACACAGGATGAAGTGAATTGGCATTAAGATGCTAAATCAAAAGCTTACATGTGTAACTAATAAGCCATGACCTAAAATTTGGTATTGTAACTAACATCAATCAATTTCAATAAGTCAGTGAACACACCAACAATCTCCCAGTGCTTGTTTCCTAAATGCACTTTCTAGTGCTCTCTCAAGTGGCCTTCATGTAATTCATGGATTTAATATCATTGGAGGGGAAACGCAACACATACTCATCTGTCACCCGTCCTGAACTTTACAACACGGTGTAACATAAAAGACATGAAGTGTCGAGGTTAAACAAAGGGGACCCAAACGCAGACGCACAGGCAGGCAAGTAATTATAACGAAAGTTCAAATTTCAAATACAAAAATGTAAAACAAAGGCAGATGACAAAACAGGTGAAATCCAAGAAACAAAAGCAAACCAGAAATAACACGAGGAATCAGAAACCAAAAACCAAAAACACGTGACGGGAAGATGGGACAGGGAGACACAGGAACTGACAAAAAGAAAGGGGAAGACAAAGACTTTAATGAACGAGGGGGGTTGATTAACCGATGGAAGGCAGGTGAGAAGTGAAAAGGGTGGGAAAGCAGACAAAGGGAGGAAATGAAAAGCAAAACGTTACACGTGAGGACAGACCTTCAAAATAAAAGAAGAAATTACAAACCAAAAATGCAAAACTATGACATGAAGTTGATACAGACAAATACACACATAAAATAAATAGACTTTGAATTTCAGTTGTGATTTGACTGTCAGCTGACCACATTAGAATGTGCAAAACACAGAATATACCTAACAATCCTTATTAATAATCGCTTGCCACCCACCTCCAGTCTTCATTTATTTAATTCTTTACATGGTCAGTCCCGTGTTGTCTTTGAGAGAATCAGCAACATTTTTGTGACCCCATAAACACATTCAGATGTAACTTTATGTCCTGTAAACACATTTAGTTCTACATCCTTATCAAGTTTTTTCCGTAATTATTATAATCGCTGCAGAGACGATGGAACTCCACTCTGCTGGGCCAAGTACTTCCAGGTTGTACGACAAAAAGTCCAGCAAGTAGAGCTTATACATAAAAATAATGAATGTAATGTAAATTATCCCCCAAAACGTAAAATTGGTTAATATGAAATGACTGTAAATGGCACAATTCTGATGATTTAATGGAATTTATTCTTTTTTCACACACTGATTGTTAAGAAAAGTGAGAGAAAGATTACTTTATGACTGGTGCAACGGGGTCCTGGCATCAGGAACAATATATTTTCATCAGAAGTCCTGTGCTGCTTCTGAAACTGCTTCCTTTGTCTCCATTTTTTGTGTGCTTTTCTGTTCCAGTGAATTTCTTTTAATGCTCTGCTTTGGATGCATTCTTTCTTGATTTGCCAGGCAAGCATCTGTGGCCCACAATCCCGGCACAGAAACTGAAAAACCTAAAGTGATCAAAGACACCCGGCAGATCAATTCAGAGCATTCAAGTATATAAACTGTAGGTCTCATGTTTGTAGGACATGTCAAAGATTTAATTAAAACTCTGTCCTGTGTTGAATTGAGCTCCCTTCACTGACAGCATCCACTCACTTGCATCTGACATACTGGTTCGGACCTAAAACCACACCTGCATGAAAGGAGGCCAAAGCTGTCTGCGTGCTGAAAGGGCCCTGAGCTGCTGTGACAGCCATAATGAAGACATCCACATCCGTTTTGGATGAACTCGAGTCTCTCTGACTGACGCCTTTGGCTGCCGGCCAGACACAGCCCTTGGGTCAAGGCACCGCAGGGTGTCGAGTGAAGGACACAAAAGAGATGAATATCCTGCCAGACATGTGTGCACTTGATAAGCTGTTTGAACCGGCCTACTCTGTAAAATGCACTTCTAAAGAACACAGTATGCAGCTATTCATCAGTGTCTCTCAGAGGATTTTTATGGCTTAATGTGATAATTAGAGGATCTTTTTTTATACATATATATAAAACAGAGGAGATTATGTTCATCTTAAGACTGATTCACTCATAAGAGGCATTAAGAGCATGTGAGTTACTGGTGTTATGACGGTTGTCTCTGAAACAGATTTTCTTTTAGAAACACAAATAGTGAGTGTTTTTCTGATATTTTCCACTAAATTGTTGATTTTGCAGCCAAAATCTGCCAATTCTGCAGATTCTCTTGGAGCTGAAGGAGACAGATCAGCTTTGTTTACCTCTCTCTCACACTACCTGACGTCTTAAAACACAATTTTACAGAGTAAGGCTTCGGTTACTACAGTTAATCAGCCAGAACCAAAACCATGAAATGGCCTACAGCGACTGAACAAAGAGTCCAAACATTGCTATAAATAACACTTTTTCCAACGTTTCATGTATTTGGCTGTACCAAATAAGCTAATTAAATTAAACATGTGACAGGATGGTGAAACATCTGCTGTCCAGCAACAATCCTGTCGTCACGACAAAACGCAGGCAGTTAACATTTCTGCAAACACCTCACACATTCACATGTGTGCGTGTCACATGTTACATATTGACATTTCTAAAATACCTGTTGTATCAGGTTCACATTAGATGTTTGTGACCTGACATTTATATTGAGAGGTGGACAAGATGGTGGTGTTGGAGTTACAGGCAAGAGTCAAGCCAATGACCACAGTTCACGTCTGCGTTTTAGCATTTGTAAGCATGAAATGTTTTTAAGGAGACATCAAGACAGTTCCTAGCTACAAAGACAGGTATTTTAAGACAGAACATGATCTTTTTCTAACCCTAGCCAAAAGATTTTTGTGCCTAAACATAACCAGGGCATAAGCTCAGCATTGTCACAAGTTACAATGACATTTTACTGTTGTATCACTGCAGCATAATTAATACTGTATACTTAGAGGCCTGATATTCCCCCAAGCTGTCAACAGACTATCGCGTACCAGCACGGTGGCACACACAAGATGCAAGCAATACTGAGAGACCGCAATAACAATCCCTGTGTTACTGACTTTTTAGGCCACTTGAAAAAGAATTTGTATTAATAAAGTTAGATTCCAGGAAGGCTTCATGAAGAGGAAGAGGAGGAGACACTGATCATCGATCACTGAGCTCCACATTTCAACATTTATCTCCTTGATGAAAGCCAGAGGCATGACTGGTCCCGAAAGCAGACCTAACTTACTTCGACTACTTTATTGCATTTCTTGATCCTCTTGTTTGTGCGTGACGAGGGCCGAAGCCTCTGTGGGGCTTCTGTGCACAAATCAGCTCCCGGTGGTTTTGACAGACTGGATAAGATTGTGTCGCTGATTTATGCGTATTCACTGGGGAGTTATGTGCACAGGAAAAGAGATACAGACTCATGAATCAAATGAAGACTCGAAACTATTTTTTATGTTTGGTAAGTAATGTAAAGAGAGCCAACTGTGATCCGAGACACATTTTGACATATTGCGGAATCAAAAAGCAAAAAGGAAGGTGAATCATTAGAATCAGGTGACATTTGGTTAAATGATATTTTTGCTTATGAACGTAATAACACTTCCTTTGTGTGAAAATCCGTCTAAAGTTAAATGCTGAGGCCTGAGAATTATTTTAACTGATTAAATTAGATCTAATGAAAAATATGGTCCAACTTTAGCATTTTCTATTGATGTATGCCTAAAAAAGTAAAAAGTTCAGCACTGAATATCACTTGTAAAACCTTCATATATCATATCGCTCATTTTAACATTTATAAATGCAAAGACAAGCAAAAAAGTTAGCTTTAAGCGGAGAAAAAAATCACCTAAATTATAATTTATCACGATATTTCCGTGACACAGCAGTCGTACTTTTTAGACATCCTGTCTCAAACAAAAGTTTCTGCTTTTTATCTTGTGTAAATCAAACTAAGGGGAAGAAATCTGGTCATAGTTACACATTTGTTCGACCACATGTGCTCTCAAAACCAACGCACAGCATGCTGCATGAAACAATTAAATGAGAAGCGTCCACCGACACGACAAAATAAATACAAAATAATATTGATAGTGTGAAATGATACTTATGGGTCTCGCTGTTGTTGATGGTATCAGGCTGGAATGTGAACTATTCACCCGCCGCTATACATTTAAAGGACCTCTCGAAACAGATATGTAGACTCCCATATAAGGCTGGTTGACTTGTTTTGAGAGGAAACAAAACAGATTATTATCGTTGGAAGCGGATCATGTCCGTGATGAATAAATTGAAAACAGAAATCAGGCAGGAACTGGATGATTTCTTTGGACAGGCGACTGGTTAGAACGTCCGCTAGCCATCAAAAATATCAGAAATAATGAATCAATTACATCTCTGCGCTGAACGCCACCAGTCTGATCCTGTTCTACATGTGCGTAAAGACTTTGTTACGTAAAGATGATGATGGCGTGAACAAACGCAGGTCATAGGCACAAGTAGACGAGCCAACGTTACTGCAGCTGCACATCACGTGTAAACCCACATGTAGCACTAATGTAAGTAAAGGATTTCCCCGTTTCATGTCCAAATTATAGCCATCAAATCTCTTTGTTTATTGAGTGCTGATGCTACTGAACATTTTCTACAGCTTTGCATTAAAAAAGGCATAAAAGTGACTTTTATTTTGGAGCAGGTCAGCCACAGGAAATGCAAAGCATATAACGCTATCTTTCATCAAAAATGCACCTACAGAGCAAAGCAACAGTCATTTTTGTCGACAGTTTGAAATATCTCAGGGAGGAGTTCGATACAGTTGGTGGGAGTAGTGAAACAAGAAGGAGTTTTTTTAGATGAAGAGGTCACGAGCTGCCAAGCTCCAACTTCTCAGAGAGGTTACCAACTCCCCCTTCCCTCTTAGCACCGGGTTTTAATCCAATATTTGCTTTGATGACAAATCCCCTGGCATCCTCCTGTCAGTCAGCTCTTCCTCCTGTTGTTTCATGATTCAAGGTTCAATTCATTGTCATGTCTTTGTGTACTTGCATAAATGAAAAAAAAGGTGTCTCCTGCCATTGAGCCAGAGAACATTCCTGGGTGTGTTTTGAAGGACTGCACAGAACGGCTGAAGGATGTTTCTGCAGACATCTCGCTCAGCCAAGCAGCAGCGCCCACCTGCACAAAGGTTCCACCATCATTCTTGTGCCTAAAGAGTCAAACCCGGCTTGCCCCCGCCTCCTTGCAATGCTAGATCCCTTACCGTTTGCACACAGGGCCGATCAGTCCGCAGTGGATGCAATCTCCAAGTGCGACTCCGGCTACAAAGCAGATAAGTTTGAATTGAGAAGTCTGTTGTCCATTGAAGTTCAGTCAAAAAGTCAGTAGTCGGCAAGTAATGTGATCAGTGTATGCACAACCAACATATAACAGCGGGAACGCCAGGAATACCAATTACTGTGGCAAACCTGGTTCCAGTCTCATTCTGCTTATCTCTGCTTGGTTCTGCCTTCCCTGGCTGAAATTCATTTATTACGGCATCACGTTTTTCAGATTTCTATATTGGTAATGAGTAAATCAGGAAGTTTGCTGATTGCAATTTAATTTAAAGATGAATTAGGCTCTAGATATAAGTTGTCCTGTCTGCTTGGGCAAAGACGGGAGAGCAGGATCCTCCCAGCAAAAGAAAGACGCTGCCTCGAGAGAAAAAAAAAAGAAAGGAGTCATTTAAGTGTGGTGACGTAGAGAGGAGGGAGGGGACTGACAACTGCAAAACAAGGATATCGCTTACAGCAGCTTTAACCTAAACATCTCCTCTTATACGGCTTTAGTTTGACTCCCCTCTGCATTAAAGAGTAGGCACTTGGGAGCTTTTCTGTGTTAGCTATATTTCATGGTCCAGTGTGTGCAGGATTTAGTGGTACGCCTCGACTCACCCTCCCCTGCGGTGGCTGCTGAAACGTGAGAGTCCTGAGTCAGTGTTTGTCTGTGTCAACTAGCTTCCTACTCTTAATTTCGGGTGATTAAACATTACACGTGAATATAATTATGACTATTAGACTCCATTCCTGCCGAGAGATCCCTTAAATCCCAAACACTGGACCTTTAAGTGCCACGCAACTCAAAAAATGACGACAATGAGCGACAAAAGTTGATTTTTGCAACCAGATGTCTACAGTTTGATCTCCAATCAAACAAACGTTGTTCCATTCTTGCCTTTATCTTCCTTGCAGATGAGAGCGTCGTGTTATGTGATCTCACAGATGCAGCCGAGCGTCCAGATGAAGAGAAACATGTTTTTCGATACAGTCCCTAAAACGCTTGTGTACTCAAGTCCACAAAAGAGCCTGCTGGTCTTTGTGGCAAGCCAGACCATGTAGCAGGAATGTTGTTTATTGGAATTCAACGACTTTAAGCAAATTCATTCCCCCAAAAACTGTTTCCCAGCCCACTGTGTCAGGACCTTGACCCCCAGGGACAATTCCCAGGTTCTCCGCTGAAACATGGACATCAATCATAGTTTATTCTTTGAAAGAACGTGTCATGGACTGAAGGAACTCTGGCTATAGTTGTGGGTTTTCTGACCACCACACTCACTTCTCCTGGGACATTTATCAACCAGAAATGTAGTGAAAGCACACAGGGAGACTCGCCAGCCAAGGCAGAGCTCCAAACCACTACGTGGCCAAAATAATTCTTTAATGGACCTGGGAAGGTCCCACCAACACTCGCACACAATATTACATTAGTAATATATCACTTCTCAACTCATATTTTACATTTGCAATCTGCATTTGGCTTCAGATTTGAGTCCCTGGTGGTAATGGAGTTTTTTTTTTCCTACTGCTGACAACTCAGATAAGGTTATAAGAGTGAGCTGAGTTTATCTCTAATCTTTTCATTATTATCCACCCCGGAATAATAAACAAAAATCAGTCTCTCCTGTGAGACTGAAACAGACAATTCTGGACCATGTTCTCCCTCCCTGCTCTAAAGAAAGAGAAACATTAGTAGCCCCGCGGGTCAGGAGATTTCTTGAAGTAAAACAGAACATGTGTCTGATTTTAAAAAAACTTGCATTCAAATGCTGCACCCAAAATGTCCCGCCCTACCTTAGTTTAGAGCTGGCCGTTCCTCCATGTTCACTTTCTCATGGAGCTTTATCTCCTCTATCCACCAGAACAGATAGATACGCTACAGCAGAGCTCTGCTCTCTGTCATCTGCAAAGTCAGAGATGTACGAGCTGTAGAGCCGGAGAATTTGCAGTTTAGTTGAAAGAATTATGTCTTTGTTGTGGCATTGCAAGTGTTTCTTTTTAAACAAGTAAATATTAACCCACAAAGACCTGGAGAGCACGTCTGGTGGCTGAAAGTGGCTTTTCTTCTCAAATGCAGAGCTGCTAATTCTATCCACAAGCTTTTAGACACGCATATAAAGAGGAGTTTCTCAGCTTTTCAGTGGTATCATATGTCTTCTTTAGGCATTCAGGGGGTCCGCAGTGAGCGTGATTACAACGTCTCACTCTGCAGCATTGATTCGTCAAGGAAAACCGACATAGTCTCCTCCTCTGGGCCAACAGGCGATAAACTTCTGTTGTTCATGTTCAATAGATACACATTAGTTACACATCTAAATGGTCAGTAAATGTTATAAAGGACTACACCTTAGTTTTTCACTGAAAAAATATATATAATATTATAATAGATGGCTGTAACTTGCTGAAGAAAGGTCAGAGAATATAAAATATCCAAGTACAGCTTCTTTAATTAAGAGAACTAAAGCAAGGAAACTTCACGGTTAACTGTGGATTTTCGGGGCTACGATGGTGCTTCACTTCTTAAAGGAGTACATCACCGTGGTAACATAAGCTGCACAATTAAACCTGCTCCAGATCAGGTAATGTTTGAGAGGACAGATCAACACATGCACTGCCGACTGACAATCCAATTCTCTGGGAAATGGTATCAATCACCGACAGAGGATCCTGTCGACCTCACTGAGCGGATCAGATGTCCTTCTGCGTCGTGTCCTCATCCTTCTTACTTCATTTTATTTTATCTTCCTGCTGTCAAAGCCATTTCATTGTACTTTTTTTTATCATAGTGATATCATGTTACGACACCACCATGTGAACCTGTAACTGAACTAATCCCCAGTTCCTGAGACTGAGGATCAGCAGTTCTACATTTCAACCAGTTCAGCTTTTTTTCCCACTGATGTTGCCCCAGTGAGTCACCAAAGATGCTCCGTGGGAGCGCACGTTCCCACCGAGAACATGAAATAAAGTGTTTTTTCATCAGTAAACAACCATGTTCTTTGCCCTGGGGGTATAAAGCAAATGTTGGCCACATAAAAACCACTTTGTTGACATCAAAATAAAGCAACGCAGTGAATAAGAAGAAAAGAAGGCGAAGAAAAAAAAACACGAACTTTGAAAGATCTGCTATTATAATGTTTGTTTCAGTGGAATGAATTTAATTGGGTGTTTTTTTTTGCACTTCAAATGCATGTCATAGATCAAGACCATCGTACAGCAGACCCATAAACCCTCTAAATCCCGACATCTGACTCTTTTCTTAAATCCCCTGATCTACTGTGCTGAATTGGCGCTTTGCCTTCGTGTGTTATTTGGGTAGGAATCAGGATCAACTCTAGAAAACCTATCCAGATGGTGTCATCGTGGTGTGTGGGGTTTGCACTGGTTGATTTGTTTTGGTCATGGCAGTGGTAATGGTTAAATTACTGCAAAATCTGATACAGACCTTCATGGTCACAGAATGACTTGTAACAACTTTGGTGATCCTTTTACTTTTCATCTAGAGCCATAAACAGGTCCAACTTTCTGTTTGCCCAGAACTTTTGTTTGTGAAGAAACGCCTGCGAAACTAACTGCCTCGCTAACTTACTAACTAATGTCTCCGTCAGCCTCAGCTGTCCTTTTTGTCTCCTGCTGAAGGGGATGTTAAGAGCAGCAACCCACGCACATCCTCTGCGGATGTGTGCCCACAGTTTGGATGTACATACAGGAACTGTGCGTGTGCCAAACTCTCATCTATGTGGGAGCTGCCGTTGATCTCCAGCCCTGTAGTCCATGTTGTAGATGAGTCTATAGCAAGTCTAAGAGAAGGAGGCTGAAGAAGAAGAAGAAGAAGAAGAAGAAGAAGAAGAAGAAGAAGAAGAAGAAGAAGAAGAAGAAAAGCAGAGCATGATGGTTCCTTGTTTCCCCTGAACTCTTTCCTATTTTCTATAATGTTCTTCATGATGCCGGCTTTAGCACATTCACACACCACACAAAGGTGATGAACAGCGTTAAACCTGCTACATTTCAGCATGCTAACGTTGTGACTGTGAGCGCGTTAGCACGCTGATATAATAAAACACAAAGCCCCACTGTGCCTCTGCGTACAGTCGCACAGACTCCACCTGCCTTTTTCTTGCTGAGTAAGAAATGCTCAATATTGGGGCGCCATTTAGCTCAGTGGGTGGAGCAGACGTCCCATGTACAGAGGCTTTGTCCTTTGCTGCGGTGGCCCCGGGTTCGAGTCCCAGCCTGGGTGCCCTTTGCCACGTGTCACTCCCCCTCTCTCTCATCCTGTTTGCTGTTCTATGAATAAAGCCGATAAAAGGCTAAAAAAATAAAAAATAAAAAATAATATATATATACATATATATATATATATAAAAGGAATGCTCAATATCTGATTTATTATATTTTTTTGGCTAAAAAAACAACAAAAGAAAGCAGAAGAGAGACACAAAGAAGACACAGAAAGCCTCCAGTCTGCCAAAGTAAGGCTTCACAACTACAGTATCTCGTGTCGTTAACCTCTGAATGATTCCCCGGAGGTTTGCCTCGTCTACAGTGTCAGCCAACAAGGCTGCTGAATCCTGCTCGCCAGCAATGTTCTGCACTGTTTTCTGTTCTTATGACCTGATTTCTTACAAACAAGATAAGACTTACCGCTTTCTCCTACTTGGACTCCCTCACTGTCTCTCTCTACATCACCTGACCTTTTTGAGTATTTGGACAAATTTCTGTTCCAAAGAACTTCGGGGGAAGGATCGGTGTACCACCTGCGCAGTGCAGGCGGTTTGAACGTGTTATTTGTACGCGCATCGAAAAGACTGCGCTGCAACAATGCATACATCATAATTGATCCTGTTGTAAATGCACAGACGTGTGTTTCTCGTGTTTCAATTTCATTGCTTTTCAAACTTTCAAAAGCTGACGTTACAGATCCAACAAGATGCGATTCCCTTATTATATGTTGTGTATGTCACAGCTTCATTCTTACCTTCTCGTTAAATGTGGAGAAACCACAAAAGCCCTTCAGGTCTCCCAGTTCTAATTCTGAGTTGTAAAACGAGAGGGAAGCATCAGTTACACAATCTCATCCTGTTGTGCTCTGCCTGGTGATGCTTTTGGCAGTCTAACCTCTCCTCATGACAGCCTTTTGAGCAATTGGCTCATAATATATAATCTTTGGGCGCGTGTTCAGTTGGACTCAGCAGTACAGCTTCATCAACACGTGGGAGTGACTGACAAATGAACATAGCTCCGGGTTGTTTTGGCCATAAAGTAACAGAATTATGGGGAGATTGTCATCTTGTAACCATATCAGGAAAATTTAGGGTTATGATTTGTTTTTCTGGTGCGTGAGCCCCTCCCGACCCTCCGAGATTGTGATTCATTCCAGAACATTTAAGGTAGAGTTTGGTTATTGTTTGGGGGATTTAATTCCATTTCAATTTCCATAAATAACCCGACTGACTGACGTCGCTGTGAAACTGATATCATATTGTATTGTTACATCGTCAAAGGTTCATTTTCTTGGAGGGCTTGGTCGCTTTTATATTTGTTTATTGTCTTTGTGACAGAGCAGCTGAAGCTTCAAAATTGTACTTTGCTTGACTTTATTTGAGTCAAAATATTAGTCATGATGCCCGGAAAGTACCAAAGATACTTAAAAGAGACTTAAATGTTAATATTGAATTACATTTGAACTTATTTTATGACAAGGTCTATCAGAATGATAATGAAGGAAAAAACAGCAAACACCTAGATCTGTATTTCATTTTCTCTCTATTCACAGAAAACATAGGTAAACCACTGTGTCACGTGAATAACGTCTTTGATTGAAGGTGTCTTTTCAGTGTGTAAATTCTACAACTTGTCCAATAGTTGAGCCTCAGTCTTTGACAAAAAGCTGTCCTGTTTTAAATCAGTTCTCAGTAAACCAGAAACAGCACGACACCAGTATTTGAAAAACTCATTATATCAGCCCTCGATTTAATTACTCTGCAGAAATGTGCAAAAACAGCAGTCGAGCGGATCGAGAGCTGCTGTGCCCCATAAAATTCCATAAAGCTCTCGCTAAAGTGGCGTGACTGCCGGACAGTTTATTAAATCAGTTGTGCAGTATCAGTGCCATATGTTGTTTTATTCATTTTTTTTTTATTATTAATTCATTAAATATAGTGATGCCTCTCAGGAGCAGCTCAGTGTGTTTTTTTTTTTTTTTTTTTAGTGTTTTGCCTGGAAAGGTTCAATAAATACAATGGAAACATTAGCTTTACAACACAAACTCTAAAACTAAAACCTCTGAGGGATTCTGACTTTATGACCATGTTACGTGTTTCAGTTCAGTTATATTAATCCTTCAAATTAAGTCTCAGGTAGGACTTAATCATTAGGAATCCACGGTGAGGTTTTCTTCCATTACGTTCTTCTGGTTCTTCCATGTTTTCGGGCCCGTAGAGCATGCACACTGTAGACACCAACCGAGCCTGTTTACTTCCAGTTTAATGCCTGGCTAACTTGAATGGGAGATAAAACAATTTAATCTTCTAGACTTTCCAAATGTTATGGAATGGATCATTATGAAACAAGTCATTTCACAGGGGTTGTGATTCTCAAAACGTGTCGTGTGAGGATGTAATCACATGTTTTGGCCACCATGGCTTCAGAGCCTGGCACTCTTCCTGTGGGCAGATGTCTGCCTGTCTGTCTGTCTGTCTGTCTGTGGGCCCTCATTGAGCCCTCTACTTTGGTGCAGACTGACACATCTCAACAACTGTCGGGTGTTTTGTGTGCACATTCAATATGAATCCTGATGATTTCCTCTCTTTGTCTCCAACGCCACTATGAGGTTCACATTTGTGGTTTTCGGTGAAATATCTCATGACATGACTTTCTGTCTTGTAATCAGGAATCTTGAGGTTATTGTGGTTTTGGACACCACTCGAACACTCTCACTCACAACGCACCAAATACAGCAGCCTGGTCAGAAGTCCTCAGTTTTAAGTTATCACTTGAAGCCGTCCTCTGGTGCAGGAGTATAAAGAGTAAGAAACACTGAGTCAGTGGGCGGTTGCGGTGGGTGGATGGGTCGTATGCAATTAGACTTTCCTTCCAAAGACATCGGGTTTGCATCCTGTTCGTGACCAAGAGATCAGGAGTGATTTGTTTGCAAGTTACGTCACGAAAGTAAAGTCATAGCACCGATACATAAATTGTATTACGAGACTGATCGTACCTCGTAAAAACCCAAAGTGGGATATTTTCATGAACGTAACTCAAGTGGTTTTGGAGATTAAACTTAACTAAGTTTTTATGCCTAAACCTGAATCAACTGCAAGCATTTCACAATGTGAATAACAGTCCAAAAAGTCAAAATATATCAGGATATGTGAAATGGTCCAAACCACCAGGCAGCCAACAACCAGTGCTGCCACCTTTTATTGTGTACGTGTCATCTGTGACCCTAAGACTTTTCAGGAAGTCTACATCACATACAAACCTGTCCCATACTACCGTTTTTACAAAATACTGAAGTAATGACATTCCCATCAGCCTCAGCAATGCTAATTAGCAAACATTAGCATGCTTACACGATGGTGAACCTGGTGAACTTTCTAACTGGCAGACATTAGCAGGTTAGCATTGCCAGCGAGAGCACGTTAGTGAGCTGACACTGTCGACTCTTAAAGGATCGTTTCAGGTCCTTCAGTTCCAGGAGGAAAGCCGAGCGGTTTCTCCTCGTTTTAGACCTCATTGTATAATCCGACCACAGGCTCTCAGGTCTTTTCAGAGGAATCGCCACCACAGTGTTTCTCGAGAATGCAGCGTCTTCATGATAATTTAAGAGTTGTTCCAGTGAATCTCACATTACACAGAGGTCTGAAGGTCTTTTCCATCTTGAAACTGCTTGTCTAAACATAAGCCCTAAAACCAAAACGGCATGATATTATAAATTCCTGTTTTTTAGTATTTGAAACACATTTTTATTGAACGTGAAAAGTTTTTTTGTATGTGTCACTCAGGCATCCGGGGCATGAAATACTGTCTTGTAAAACCTGCGTACACCTTCGTCTCCGTGCCCCTGTATGTGAACATTTAGAGGTTGTTTTAAATCTGCCCCCGAGCCTTCTGGCACTCAGCCACCACTCAGTCGTTGGTCCCCTTTAGTTTAATACGAACCTTAGAGAAGAAAACAGACATTCATCATCGTAATATTAATCATCACTCATGTCGATCTTTGACGTTCACAGCTGGAGGACGACGATCTGAGGCTGGTTTGATAAATCAGACTCGCAGGATTAAAAACAAAAAAACAGAGGTGCACCTGAAAACAATCTATCAAGCCTGGTGTCTGGTGAGCGCTGTGCGAGAAGTCATGGCACATTTGCGACTGGAAAAAAACTTTTTTCAAACACTTTATTATATCCTTTCGACGTCTGGCAGCCCATGTTTTGATTGATTGAATAAAAGGAGCTTCAGAGCTTTATTATTTTATTGATTTCATTGTTAATTTGATTGAAGCTTGATCAAAAAAATAGAGCAGAATGAATAATGAGATTGGAAACACGATGACGCTTGGAATACGCCTTGGCTGGACATGAGAGAGACCTGCAGGGACATTCGCTTTTTTTATCCCCTGCCACGATTAACGACTCCGCTCGCTGCGTCCCTGACATGAGTTCCAGCTCACCCCACGCTGACATGGAGCAGCCAACAGGAAGGATAAGCTGAGCTGTTCTTTAACACTGAGCTCCTTGAAATGCCCATCCAGTTCGGCTCGTGTTTGCTTCTTATTTTCTCTGCTCTGTTGTCTTCACAGGGTTCCGTACGGTGGCCCTGGGGGTCAAAACACACGAGTATTTTAGGAAACATTTCACAAAAAAACACCATGATATTTCGGAAAACAGAAAAAAAACTTTCGCAATACAAACCAACATCAACATTTCAGAAAACCAATTTGTGAGAATTTGTTGTTTTGTGAAATGCCTTGTTTTGGACCCAGAGGGGCCACCGTACTTCTTGGCAGGTTTCATCATGAAAATCCACTTGCACATCTGCATATCATCCTGACCTGAACATCCTTGTTTGTTGCTCCAATCAAAGAATAAAGGAAATATCTAAAGTGCACGAAACCTTTGCGCCTCTTAAGAACTTTATGGAGACGTATCGCCCTCAGGACGAGCTGGCGTTCCTTCCTGCATTTTATCTCGCTAAACAGAACATGACTCTGCGTCTGCATCCACTTACACGAGTATATTATCCACTCGACAGCACGTGACCTTGTGTGTCTTTTGAACAGATCTGATGTGTTTTCCAGGCATGTTTTAGGGTGTTTCGCCCACAGCAGGTTTGGATTAGTGGGATCTTAGTTGCTTTTGTTCATAAATCATGACTTATGATTAGAGCTCTCAACTGCTCATTTCAGGATTAGAGACTTAAGGTTTTGGGCATGAACTTTTATAATGCCACGTTGTCTGTTGCACATTGTTGTCCACGTTTTCATTCAGACAAAAGACACGGAAGAATTAAAAACGGCCTTACTCCTGCTAAACACACAGTTTTATAGGTTTATAGAGCCATATGACTTCATCCTCTCGCTTCTCCCCTCTGGGTGCTGAGCCAATGCGAAATGAACTCGGAGACTGGTGGGGCCAGACTGATGTGGCTCCGGTCCAAACACACTCCAACTGCAGGCAGCAGGACTTCACTTCTCCTCTGGGCCAAGGTTAAAGGCATAACTTGGCGTGTCGAAATTCAGCAGATTATTTGTCTCCGCCAGGAACTTGTCACATTGTAGGAAAAAACTTGCCATTTCGTTTCCCTAAAAATGGCTCGTTTGCATCATTAGCATAATTCTCTGTTGAAACCAGGAGCTGCAGCCAGCGAGAGAGACGGTTTGCCCTACGTTGTTGCAAATGAAAACCCCTAACCTGAATACGTTGTGCATATGCAATTTTTTTTTTTTCACCCCTGATGAATTACAGATTGCATTTTTATTCCCAAGGAGGTAACTCTGCGTCATCTTCTGGCTAGCCACCTCTGGACTTTCCTGGGCATGGTACAGGCCAGTCAAAGTAACGCTGAGTCCGAGTTAAACAAAGCGGCCGGACCACCCAAAACATTCATGAGTAAGATTATGAGCGGCCAAAGCAGCCAGCTCGTGTCCCGCTCCTCCAGTGTTCTGTATACACTCTGAGACTTTGATCGCGGCTCCATGATTGATGCCATATTTTTCATTCACGTGGGCTTGTCTTTGTGATCCAAATTATAGTGTGAAGAATAAATGTCAGAGCTCGAAAACAAGCCCCCCACTCTCGGGTACGCAACATATTCCCCTCTCTTAAAGACACACATGGTTCTACTTAATCTCTCTCTTCATTGTGGGACCTTAAAAACCTCTTGATTAGAGTAAATGGAATATGAAACCCCAGATTTGGATCTGATGGGGTGACTCTGGATGAACAACTCAAGTGAAACATGAAATTATTTCCCATACAGCTGCGCTGAAGTTATTTTCAGGCTGGCTGCGCTGTGTTTGAACATATGCACTGTTGCATATCGGCCCAATCCTGCTCTCGAGTCGTAGCTCATCTCAATATCAACAACCTTAGACTCGAACATATAACTTGCAAATGCTCTTAAAACTCTACGTTCACTGTAACCAAAAGAATAGGAACCATAAATGTTTCAGGATTTAGGTTTAAACGTATGTTTCTGCAAACCACAGATACGTTAAGATTTGTCAAACATACCACGTCTACATTTCTAATTCAACAATCCAAGCCGGACACCACTGTTCAAGACTGCGCTTCAACATTTATAAACCTGATATCACTGGGCATGTTTAATGAGACGTCAGGTTTTTCCAGCTGTTTCTGTGGCTACAAAACCGCATATTTTTAATGATATGTCAGGTCAGTTTCCAGCTGTGTTTGACAGAAGCGGGTTAAGCCAAACATCTCTTCCTGACCTAATCTTGTCCAAACCTTAAACAAGTGTTTTTCTGTGCCTAAACCAGAGCACTAGCAACTAAAAGTTGCAATAGACAATGATGTTGAGCATCAACATATCTGCGGTTTGCAAAGACATCTTGCCAACATTTATTCTAGCCATTGGGTCGACATTTTGCTGTGGTGGAATTGCTACAGAAACTTTTTCAGTAGCTCAAGTTTATATGGTCATGGGAATTTCGGTGAAGCACTGACAAATTAAGGAGTCGACGTGACGTTTTACGCCACTGGTAAGATCTGTTAATATACTGGCAAAACTTTGTGTCATGGTCCTGTCATTTCACCTTCATTTTATTTGTGTTTTAAGCATTTTCTGGCTTTTTTGCTTCCTTCTTGTGTTCCTGTGCTCCTCTCCTGCCTGATCTTCCCACCACACCTGTCTTGCATCAGCAGCATCAGTCCGGCCCTGTTCCTCGTGTTTTTTCCAAGCTTATCAGCTCCTTTCCTGCTCGCTTGTTCCCTTCACCCATTCCAGTTTGTTCAGTCTTGTCCGAGTCCTCTGTTGTGTTTGACTGCCCCTACCATCGATCCTGAATTAGACTTCATCCGTTGACCTTCCTGCCTACCCTCTCCTGCATTTGGGCCAAGTTCTTTGCCCTCAGCATGTCATTCGATGTGCCACTGTTGGAGAGATTTTCCTGCATTCTACTTCAAAGAAGCCGGTGTCGGAGGAATTTCAGCGACTGCCACAGTGTTTTTTATCAGTTCCAGATAAATGCTGAGACAAAAAATCAAAGAAGACATAAACAAAGTTCTCAGTGCCTGTGGTTTGCATAATGCAATCAGCACCGTGAAGCATTAATAACATCAACACAACATAATCTGCTTTGGGTTTATTTTTAACAGAAATACTGCTCTTACGGATTCAATCGCATTTATTGATTCCACGTTTCAGCTGCTGTTGATGAAAGTCAACAAGTCCTGTGGATGTTTCACAATAAAAGCCTGGGATTACTGTGAACCCTCTCCACCGCCGGGAGTGCTTTAATCTGAAATAGATGGAATGTTTCCAGCAAATGGGAGAGAATCAGAAAACAGACGGGTTTTCCTTCATTGCAGTGGTTCCCAACCTGAGATGATTAACAGGAGAGGAATGATGTGAATTGTGTTTATTTTTTCAGACCATTATAACAAATTTGATACTTTGATACTTTTTTTATTTTTTATTTTTTTACCTCTCCAGGCCTCAAACATGAACCTTTGACAAGGGGGTCACAAGAAGCCGCTGCTTTCTTTGAAGGGGTCAGTAGCAAAATAAAAAGGGTTGGGAAACACTGTACACTGTAAAACATTTGAAAAGAACCGAATCCAAAGCATTAGTGCTGTTAATCTTTATTGTTTATTACTAAAACATCATCAGCAGAATTTGAAGAAACGGGGTTGACGTCATGTACAAGTATTTGCTGTAGTCACTCAATACACTCAAATAAATACACACCTTAAAACCACATCTTTCCTGCAGCTGAAACTAGAGGCTGATGCTATTGTTGGACCGGTACTGACACCAGTGTAGATCCTGCAGAATGCCAGTCAGCAGCTCTTTCTTCACAATGCCAGACTTAACATCAAAAGGGAACAGGTCCATTCATCCCCATTACAAACAGGTAAAAGGTTGTTGTTTTCTGTGGTGTCTGGTGTCTGTACTTGCACCAGTCTAATCTCATGAACACGGTGGATAAAGTCTTAGATGTCTGCATTGTGTAACCCGCTATCAAAGCTTTGCTTTCAGAGCACTGACACTAAACGCTGCGGCTCCGAAAGTGGTCATTACTCCTCTTAAATGCTCCGAGATTTAGTAAATATTAAGCTCGAGCCAGAGGAATGTCCTCAGTGACCCTCTCCTCACACAGACATGCCACACAAACAAGCGCTCACTAACGTCAGGGGTGTATCTCTTCTTAAATCTCCAAATACTCCCTGCAGCTGACTGTTTCCAGTTCTTTCTTATCATTTTTTTGCTTTAAGATTTGAGGCTATTATAAGCCAGACGTTCCGATTGGGCCCAAAAATGTTCACCTTTTAACTGCACGATGCAGAGAGAATGAAATAAGTAGAGCAGATTGTCGAATTGCCTTATCTGTCCCATTTATCCTCGGACATGTTTCCCCTCGGGCGGGGTCAAAGGTGAGTGTTACAGTGACAGGTGACCGGACCGTCTGTGTTAGGCTTGGAGCTGAGCCACAGCACTGAAATCACATTCAGCTGTCCAAGTCAACTGTTGCTGTAGTTCTGTATCAACAGTGGTATCGGAACGCTTTCCTGCAAAGTTTCCACATGTCTGGCGGTTGAGTAATTACACGAGGTGTTGGCTGCAAGCATCACACAAATGGACCCCTCGTTGAGACGAGAAAGAGGAAAGTTTCCTGATCTTTTCATCTAATTCAGGCAGAGAGTCGGGGGAGAAAGACTGATGCCTCTTTTGTGTCTGTATTCTTAATGTGAAGCAGCAGGCTAACCTTAGCGTAGCTCTGTAACAGAGGTGATCAAATCTGCATACCAGCACCTTACTCATCAACGCTTTGCATCTTGTCTGTTTACTTGTACAAAAGTTCAAGTGTAGTTCAAGTTTAAATAAGTTGTCCAGTATTCTGGGAATGAGACAAATCCATTAGCTCTTGTTTCATTTGCTGTTCGCAGATTTCCAGCTGAGCGGGTTTGTTTCATTTATCTTATCTGCGGCAGGTTTGATATGTTGACTTTATGTACAGTGTGTTGTTTTATTGGGCATTCTGTGAGCTAATGGGTTTTCGAGCATCAGTAGCAGGGTTTTGTCGAGGTAGGCTATCCATAAATTATTAATCTGTACTTGTTTTACCTTAATCGTCCACCAGAATCTGTTTCTGAACAAATCTGAAAAATAAACATCCCAAGTTTGTTCCGATCAATACCGGTGTTTCTGTTTAATGAGTGACCGTGTCGTCTCAGTGCCTCTCTGAGCTCCGCTAACAGAGAGCAACAACAACTAACGATAGTTTAGAAATGGACTCTGCCTAACATAAACTAATGACTCGACACAGAAGTTTCTACAGAGCTCCTTTAACCGAAGACCCCCTGCACTGCCCTGCTGACCGGACCTCAGTTCAGCTGTTGGCGTGTTGATAATGATTGGTGGCTTACGAAGCCGCAACCACACAATAACCACACAATGTGTCAAGAAACGGCAGGCGGTTCAACTCAGCCGCACCGAGCTGAATCATTAGAATAGTTTTCTGTGAGCAGAGGTCAGCTGTGGATCTGTCATCACTATTGTGTGCAGACAGATCCTGTTCCTGCTGCAGTCAGCAGACCTCCTCAGAGATGTGCATTAATGAAGCGAGCTGCTCATCGGGCCTCTCCACGTAGCCACTCAGAGTCACATGGATTGTGTACAAAGCTCTTCTTTAAGAGCGCATATCTTTAAAATGCTCTGTGGTGTGCAAGTCCGTCTGACTCAGCAATCACTGCAAAAATCTGCTGCTGATCAGACAAAAGACGCCACATGAAGTTTGTCACTGGGCTCCTCACCCTAATTACTCACAGAAACTCTCAGGTCCTCACCAGTTTGTAATGGTTTCATGAATTAGGGGTAAGCCTCCCCTTGGTGGGGGAACTCTGAAAAGGGACCAAAGGCATGTTGGGCTGATCTTTTTTTCTTTTTTTTAAAAGAGGAATTGCAACGATTCACTTCTGGCTGGCCAGTTAAGTTTGTGGCTCACCGTTGAGCCCTCGCAGTGCTAGTGAGCGCAGCAGGACTTATTGGTTGCAGGAATAAAATAAAAGTGCATGAAGCCGATCACTAATCATTCATCATGTGAAGAGTTGCTCTGTACGGAGGAGCAGTTGGTGGTTCAGCATTTTGCCCAAGGACAAAGGACAAATCCAATTTCCAATTTCATAGATTTGGCTGGTTCCAATAACTTTGTGCCAGTGCCCTCAGAGGAGAAAAAGAAGTGCCAGTACTTTTGGGCTCTTCACGTGTTGGCACACAGTAGGGGGGCACCAGCGACCCACAGAGTGATGAGCCCGGAGCTTCACGAAGCGCCCTCTGGTAACGGTTTATGCGAAGTGTCGGTATGCATGAAAAGGTTTTCCAAATAGAATAAAATTGGAAAGTGCTGGTGAGTACCAGGCCACTGCAAACACTGGACTGTACTCAGCAAAGACATTTCTTGGCTGTGGGAACGCTGCAATACTGCCACACAATAAAATCTGTACGGGCAAAAAAAAAAACTACAAGCAGCAAAATGATAAGATGGTTCTGAAACCAGGGAGGTTATTTTTTCACCTGTGTCCATTTGGTTGGTTGGTTTTTTAGCAGGATGACACAAAAACTCCACTAAACACTTCCGTGAAACTTGGATGGATGCCGGCACAGAATAGACCCCATTTTTGATCCAGATTAAGGGACGGATCCAGGAATTATATTCTGGCTTTCCTTAACATTGGGCGTTTTTTTTTTCCTTTTCATTCATTTCTTCTCCACATCTCTAAAAGTGAGTATGACTCTGATGAGGAGTGTGGAATTTAATCGGCACACTGCTTCACATATGATGATTAATCTTTGGTGTTCAGTTCCAGTATAACTCAGCCCCTCAGTGCACTGGGAGATTTACTTGTAATCAAAAACTTCCCCTGAAACATTCTTTTTGATAAGGAGTCGGGCTCAATTAAAGCCATCGAACCTGCAACTGGATATGACTGTAAACTCATGCAAGAGGCAACAAGGGGAACAAATAAATGTTTCCATTGGCTCCACTCCAGGTTCTCCTCTATCTGCTCATATGTAGGTCAGACAATTCAGACTTTTTTTTTTTGAAATATCACTCCCTTCCAGAAAAAGGTTTTCAAAAATGTCTGACACGGGACCCTCTGATTGCTCAACTCTGATTTTTTTTTTCTTGGCTCAGACACGCGTAAGTCATCGTGTTCAAAATCACACAATTTCAAAATTTCCACCTTCTCACACACAGCTGCATTCTTGGGCCGCGCACAGACGCGGACAGGCAGAATGAGTTCATGTCAGCCGGTGGAAAATAAGCTGTAGTTGCGTGTCTGAAACGTTGACCGTGAAACAAATGCACGGCAAAGTGGACTTTATAGGCTACAGTGAGCTGCTGCAAGGCACGCCGGCCACCCATCTCAGCCGCTCTTTTACTGTAGCTGCAGATGTGACGGCTGGTGATTTTTAACATGGCCATTTCACAGAGAGGGAGCGGAGAACTGGGGCATACGCACTGGCACATGTTTTGTAGTCCGCACGTCATCTGCTTCCTCTCTCTCCTCCCGTTTGATTTGAATGCTGACAAACGTTACATGTGTGAGTTTGCTCAGCAGAGGTTTTGTCGTTACTTTAAAATGAAACTCTTGCCCAAGTGCAGCCTCGGCTTTTTTTTGTTTGTGAATGTATATGAGTCAAACCTTTGTGTAAAAGCATAATTACAGTGAAAGAGGCACTTTTAAGATTTACCCTATTTTCGTTTTCGGGTCCAAACTCATTTTCATTGGGAGTGCTTGGGGCACTTTTACAATAGCATCAAAATTGCTATTTTTAAAACACTAAGAAGGCTCGACACAACATGAAACTTTGCTCGTAGTATCACCAGGGTATCACCATGAGGCTCCTTTTTCAACTTCAAGGTCAAAATAGTTTTTCGCTGTTTTTCGTTCTGACTGACTGACGTGAACTACCAGGCATTTACCTCTGTAGTACCTTTTTTACACCAAAGTTACTGCATATATTCAGGTTGCATATATCTTTTACTTCAGTCTCTGTTTCAGATTTTAATAAACTTGATGCCGACTGAATGATGTTCGGGCACAAGTTTCCCATATTTAATGCACGTCATGGCATCGCAACGGAAAGTGGGGCAGAAATTGGCATGTCCACCTGGGTGTCATGTTTTCATCACTACCAGTCGGAGGTTTCCCAAGGCGGACAAAAGCCAGATGTTTGTGGTTGTTCGTGGGGAGTTTTTCTGACATGGATTTGAGATTGTTTATTCTTTGAGAACTGATGAGGTCACATGTGAGCTGTTAGTCCACCTGGATGTCACATGAGACTCACTGGAGGGTTAAAGGCTCGGTCACACCAGGAAGTGCAGCAGCATGTTTCATTTTGGAAGCTTGCTGATGTAATGACTACTGGCCGGGCTAACTGACGATCTACCGCAGCAGTCGAGCTACACAATAGCTCTCTGAGCTTCTCCGTATTAAATGTACTTAATGTGGATAGACATATTTTGAGCTCCCCCCGCTACTAATAGCAGGCTGGTTACTCTCCAGAACAAATACCAACTCTAAGAATCCCAATTTGACCTAGAAACCCTGGTCTCAGTGCTAGGAATAGTCAGAGTAAAACACCCAGTTCAGTTAATATAGAGGCAGGTTTGTTACGTACTGATTTAATGGAAACAATGCAGGTTTTGAACTGTCTCGAGTCCTGGTGGTCAGGGGAAACACATATCGACATGGGGAGAGACTATGGCACAACCAGCACTGTCCATCCAGTAAATGCCTGTCTGTTCACTCTTGTTTTACCTCAGTTTTTTATATATTTGATTTGACTAAAGGCCTTCACGCAGCAGAAATCTGATACTGTAACTGTAAAGTGAATGATGAAACACAGCCAGTCAGATACGATGACCCCTCACATGTTGGACTTTTTTCTCAAAGGTTGCTGATAGTCAAAGGTGAGAATTTGCAGATCAGACTTAAGAAAATTGCACAGATGAATAAAAAAATACAGTTTATGTCAGTTCCTTAATGGCTTTTAATTTCGGAATAAATATACTCGAGTCAAAGACAATTACAAATGCCTGTGTAAAAAAAAAAAAGGTTAAAAAAGTATTTACATTATTTTTGCACAGAGCTGAATAAATGTATACATAGTATACAATACAGCCCATGTAGGTCATAGGTTTCTTTTGCTGTACAAAGTGCAAAAGCTGATAAAAAAATAAAAAATAAAAATGATAATCCAACATAACACAGGATCCATCCTGTAGTTAGATGTTTTGATTGAACAATGTTGCCCCTTTAAGAAACAAAACAAGAATATAATGGATTACAGGACAGCTTGGCTCAGGCTGTGGGGCCGGGAACAAGGAGATCCAGGAAAACACACATTCTGTACAGCATGACGGAGGGCTCGCCAGGTTTTCTTCCCCTTTCTTGCTTTATCGTTTGATTGATAATAAATTATCTTTGGTAACTGTGCCAGACAGGCGTTACTTAACACGGCTGAACACAATGAACTGAGAAGACAATTGTTGGTGTCAAATGATTAAAGAGTTGAAGGAAGCGATGGTGCACTTATTGTGTCTTTGTCTGCCTAAGTGTGTGAGTGTGTGTGTGTGATGTCAGGCCAAGCTCATATCTAAGATGAGCAGTGCAGTGTTGGATGTAGCTTGATGAATTCATAAGCTGGTGGCCACAGCAGCTAATCTGCTGGCCACTTTTTCTCTTCCCTGACTTCAGATTCTAGGTTTATATGTCTGGCTGACTGGTGCTGAGTGAGGTCTGCAGAACAGGTGCTGGCTGCATCTTTCGGCTTTCATCTGTTTTGGAGGAACGTTTCAGGAGTGAAACATGTCAAAAAAATGACACAGCAGGTACTGTAGAAGTCTTCCAACGCTGTATCAACCTTAGAGGGAAATTCCAGTGTTTTTAAACCTGGGCACTATGTTTACAAGTTTTGGTGTAGATGATTAATTTTTTTTGGAAGTTTTTGAATCGGCGCAGTAGATCGCCGCAGCTGCAATGGCTTCAGTGAAATCCTTTGGAGCAACTGGGAAGCCAAAGTCACATCCACTAAAAGTGCTTGAGACTTCATCTTGAACGAGACTTCTGTTTCTAGTTACAAAAATGATCTTATACAACCTGCCTGTCAGTGGCAAAAAAGGCACTTTATAGTGGACGTAACTATGGTGGTCGCAGTTGCCCCGAAGGATTACATTGCAGCCAGTGCAGCTGTGTCGCATCAGTCAGCTACAGAGATCTAGTGGACCGATTCCAAAATATTTGGTAGGTATGAATCATTGACACACAAAACCATGTGGCCCAGGTTTAGAAATACTGGAATTCCCCTTTAATTTGCTATAGATGTAAACCAATGGATTTTAAAATATATATATATATATATATATATATATATATATATATATATATATATATATATATATATATATATATATATATATATATATATATATATATATATATATATTTATCAGGGTTGGATAAACAATGCAGCAGAAAAGTATGTTAAAAACAAGGCCACATCAATACAATCTGTCTCTATGTGAAGTACTGTGCAGCACACGACATTACATCTGAGTCCAGTTTGTAGCAAGTTATGCATCAACCCTGGTATATTTGCTTCCTGAAAAATAGCCACAAGGCTTCCAGATCTATTTGAAAGACTGAGGAACCTGCACATTGAAAACATTATGACAAGAAATCGGTTCAAGACTCATAATGTAAACTGGATTGATTGCTGACAGCAGTCTGTATCTGCTGACAGTACGAGGGATTCCACTACATTTTATTCGACCTTCTCTCGTGTTATTTTGCCATCAGAGAAGGACCTGGATCATGTATTTTGAAGTCAGAGTGATGGCAGTGAAAAATATCTTCCAGCGTTCATCCTGCCACTTTCACTCTCCTTCCAATATTCTTGCCGTTCTTCCAAGCAAGTGTCCCATGATGCAGGTCAAAAAAAAAAACTGCACCGGGCGTTCTAGTTGTCTGTGTGTGAAGTGGAATCAAATCAGTCCTTTTAAAAACATAGAGAGTTTTAGTTTATAGGTTTTAGGCACTAACAAGGCTTCAGGTTACAGAAGTCCAGCTCCTGTGGCTTCCGTATGCCAATGCAGTGCTCCCTTGGGAGCAGATGCCCAGTTTGGGTTTTGCAGTGCAGTGGTCTTCTCTTGAAGCCCTTCCCACAGGTTCTGGAGCAAGGCGACCACTGCCCAACAAGCCACTCAGGACATGGGTCTCCACAAACCCGAGTGGCTGCAGGTCTTTGTGAAGGATCGCAGTCCAACCCAGGCCTCCCGTCAGGTCTCAGACACTGCACCATCCTCCTCTGGATCCCACCGCCGCAGGTCACAGAGCACTTGTCCCAACTTGTGGATATCCATTTCCCGAGAGCAGGATCCTCCTTGCTATACGACCTCTTCAGGGTGTCTCCTCCCTTCTCCTTGACACTATTCTCGGCCAGGACGCTGTTATGGGCGTCTACACGCGCGTCCTTCTTGAGAGGCTTTTCCTCCTTGGACTGACGGGCGAGGTAGAAGGAGTAGCGGATTCGAGGAGGTGTCATCTGGCCTGCACACAACACCTCCACAGTCAGGGCTTCCCCTAAGGGCTTCACAGCATTCAGGGTCTCAGAAAGGCCAGCTGTGCCACTGTAGCGCAGCAGGCTGTTCTTCACCATGATGTCCCTCTCCCCGGCTGACACGACGTAGTTCCCATTGAGCAGGTAATAGCCCTCGCTGTTCTTCACCGCCAAGTAGTTGTCATCACCCACCATTCCCTTGTAGCCTCGCTGACGGACGTCTATGTTGGCTGCGCCCACCGGCAACATCACCACAAAGTTGTAGCCGTGCCTGCATGCCAGAACACATCACAGTCAATGACAGCTTATAATAGTGAAGCTGATAATGTTATCACGTCCAAGTAACACGGGGGAACATGAATGACGTAAGAAACGTCCTCTAAACGCTATCACATGTGGGATTTACTCACATAGGCTTTGTGAAGAGTCCCGACACCTTCTTGCAGCCCTTGTTGTCACCTCCGCAGACTCCACACTTATCAAACTTCTTGGTCGAGCCGATTTTTCCGTCACAGCCGGCCTTAATGCACTTCCCTTGGACACACACTCCTGGAGAGTCTGGGGAGCACGGAGTCCCATCCACGACCTAAGGTTAGGTCAGGTTTAAGGGACAGAAAACAAAAGAATCTTTAGTCACAAGAAGCAAACACAGCAGAGCCTCCAACACATAGTACAGACCACGCAACATCCCCTGTGACTTTACTTTGCTGTATACTTTATTTCAGTTTAGTAAAATATTCAAGTAGGAATTTGATTACACAACGGCACTGATTTTTTGACCCTGTAGTTCTTTCCCTACAGTCCACTGGAAACAATTCTCTTAATATGTCCTGACTGGTTTTCTAAATTCATACACAAGCAGGAAAAGTAAACTTTGGAATGATATATGTACATATAAGCAACAGGATGTTCTGTGGCAGTAAGTATCTTAAGTGAAGCTGTCAACCAGATCCACCTCACTTCTAGTCCATGTGCAAATATGCGACCGACCAGTTACATAATGCGGTTGTGAGCACCCTGACACACACATTTTCCTCTTTCCAAAGATATATCATACTTAGAAATTGGCCCACAATGCACCAAACTCTGAAAGTTTTTGCGGTAACTCGTACTCAGAAACTACTCCAAACCCAGTTTTCAGTTCCAGTCGTGACTCTGTGGTTAAAACTTCCAGCTGCTCTGTGACTCAGAGCTACGTGTCCTCTGAGAGCTCTTATCTACTCCTCCTCAGCCGGTATGATGGAGTGAAGTGTGAACTCAGTCTCGCTGCTGCTACAGCTCACTCCACACCCTGCTATCTGAAAGAGCTGAGCTGTACTCCTCCTCTGCTTCATTCCTTCCCCCAATTTTTCGCACTCGGGCCCGAGGCAGCTGGCTGATGCATCATCACTTTCACCCGCCATTATCTTAGCCTCATATCCCAAAATCTAACCTCACTTTACACAGACTTTTGTGTCCTCACCAATCGAATTATCTTAACATTTGTTCAGGCAAATCGGAGAATACACCTGAGGTTTACCTTTGGTGCGAGGACGTAGAAGTAGCCCGTGCCGTTAGCCCTGCAGATGAGTTTACACCTGTCATCAAGAGACACTCCAGAGTACTTGGGCACCCACACCACCGAGTGGGCGACTCGGTTACTGTTGAAGTTCTGCCCGCCGATCTCACACTGCTCCTCGCGGTAAGTCTTACCTACGCAGACGGGAAGCGAAGGAGGGAGAGAGAACAGAAGGTGAGAGGTGGGATCGCTCAAGGGGAAAAAATGTCGTAGGACATAGTTGTCTGTTTTGAACCACTCGTACCTGTGTCAGAGCAGCGGTTCAGGTTGCAGGAGCGGTATTTGACCCGAACCCCTTGGCAGTATTTACCACCGTTTGACGGAACTGGATTGTTGCACTCTCTCCTAGACAGCTGGACGCCACCTCCACATGTACGCGAGCAGGAACCGAACAGGCCCCACTTACCCCAGCGACCGTCTACCTGGAAATACATTGAAATAAAAACAGGGAAATATTGCAGAAAGTACAAACTGATTTTATATAGGGGTTGTACTACATGATGACAGGCCACTAAAGAATATTTCCTTTCCTGCCTCTGATAAGCCTACATAATAATCTTATCCTAACCCTAACCAATCATCACTGCTCACGCCTAAAGCTAACCTGAGCAACGGATGTTCAAAATGCTGGCTGTTACGTGATTCATGGAGATTTCTGATCATTCCAGGAGGCTCTAAGGTCTCAATTTAAATGCATTATTCAGAGAGACAGAAGGCCAATGTTTGGCAGTCTGTAGTTAAAACATTATTTATTACAGCACTGGGCTGCTTCTATTTGCAGGTAGCCTCCGGGAACCATATAGAGGTTCCACGATCCACCCCTGTTGTGAAAAAATGGTCCATTGGAGTGAACGGGGATGACGGGACTCTCTCTCCCCAGGGGCCTTGAAACTAACCAGGCCAAGTGGTACTTGCCAATAAGACGCAGAGCAGGGCGGGTTATTCTTTTGCTATCGTGTAAAAAGGAACATCCCCAAAAGTGAAGCCAGAATATCCCTCCTCCTCAGTTGGTTTCTGTCATTTCAGGTTGTTCTTATAACTCTGATTTATGTTCAGGTCACAATTCAGAGGGGTCAAAACTGTAGCTCCCACCCTGATCATTACTGCGCTAGCAGCAAATTACAACACAAGATCAGGAGGCAGATACTGTACTGGGGATATTTTGGCTTCATCTTTGTACAGAGGGAGACATGTCAGCCATCTTTATAAAGGTCAATGATAACAACAAGGACCCTCCTTAATCACACCCCAGCTAAGGTACATGTTGACAACAGGAACCTGTGTGAGCCTTACCTTCGCATTTTTGGCCTGTTTGTCGGAGCAGACCCCTCTGTCACAGACCTGTCCGTCCCCACAGTGGGTGCCATCCGCCCAGGGGAAGTGACGGGTCATGCACACCAAATGGCCGTTGGATTTCCCCGTGCACCACAGACGGCCGCATGGCGGTTGCATAAAAGGACAGGGCTTGGAGCCTTCTCCGAACGCCAGCTCGCACTGACGGTCGTGGCTGTAGGTTGATCCCGGCAGCACGTCAGGGAGGACCAGGGGCTTCTGGGGCTGGTCGAGCAAACATTCCCCTAGAAGAGGGGAAGCAAGACAAACTGTCACCTCTGGTTTCATGGCTTTTCTGTACGTTGTAGGTTTTATTTATGTTTTTAACACAGCATCCTAACTTTCTTTGAATCAGAACTGAATACTGAATCCTCAGTATTTCCACTGTGCTTTTCATTAAACGCATGTGTGTGATGTGGGTGCGTGGGATTGTGGGTTGGGGGCAGTAAGCAACCATTGCCCTTGTGATTTGGGCTTTTTGAAGTCAAAGTACTGCTTGGTGCAGTCTGTGCTGTGTATGCCACATCCCACACACAGGCTCAACACCACAAACAGTCACCCCTACCCCTATTTCATCCTCAAACTCTCCCTAAAAGCCCACAAGCTCATGTTTGATCCCATTCTTGTTGACGCATAACTTGCAAGGATAATGATGAAAAGTGACATGCAGGGAGCTATCAGTGCAAAGGTCAAAGACACAGAGTCCATTTACAATCAGTGGCACACAGAAAAACCTTTTCTAGGAACAGGCTAATAATCGGAAGAGTTTGACGAGCAGGTGCCTGGAAACATGACAGATCCAGGAGGTTTCCAGGAGGAGCTTTTTATCACTTAGTTTCTCACCCTTATGGGGAATTCACACATCGAAAACAAGTCATTTCCACCAGGGGGGAAAAACTGTGTTTACCCACTTTGAACAGTTTATTATGCCTCTCGTGTTGCGGTGGAATCACAACAGTTTATAAGGCAGTGAGTGAATGAGCTGTAACTGGTGGCAAATTTGTTTCCTACCATTTCACCGCAGATTTGGCAGAAGAAACACACACACTATTAACTGATAGTACAATAGCACATAAACAAGTCACTCTACACTGACAGAGCCAGAACAGACCTCTTCCTTCCCACACTCTCTCCAACGAGCGCTAATCAATAACAATAGCATGGGTTGTGCGTGTGTTTGTGGAGAATGAACAGGTTACAAATGAGTTTGAGCCCAGAACTGCACAAAAAACAGCCTCAAACATGTGGCAACATGTGTTTTTTTTTTTCTCCCCTCTGCTTCTCGAAGTCTAGATTTATGACAGACGGCCAGGAGAAACCAAGTTCTAACATTGTTGGATGGAAATCACTCTCTGTCAGGACAAAAATGTTCTGCTTCAGTTTGTGTTCTTTTCTCCACAATGGGGACCAAGAGAAGCAAAAAAACGTTTGTCTATTTGGAGCGAACCTGCATGGGAAACACTGGGCAGATACACCGCGCAGTCCAAACCACTGTGGTGACTCTCCCCAGAGCGAGCCCTCTAATTTGGGACAGATGTGGGGGCAGTTTTAAAACAAACGTTTAGCATCGCTCCAAGGCCAAGTCCTGTGGTCTGGCCTGCTTGGCAAACAATCTGCGTCCAACCGAATACATTTCTCTTTTGGCTTTAAGCTCGTCTTTCTCTAGGAGCAGGGTACTTCTGCAGATGTCACATTGGAAGCATAGATAGATGCTGAAATTCATTCATGCCCTCACTTGCATTTGCCCCTAATGACTGTTGTCATGTTGCGCACAGGAGGCTAATGAGCCGAAACAATCGAGCAAATCCCAGAAAATGTGGAAATAAGAGCGCCTCTGCTGCTTTTCAACAACTGCATGGACGTGATGAACAGAACCGTGAAGGGTCTAATTACGTGAATAATAGAACGAGTATGTGCTCTCCTAATGCAATAATCACCTAACTGCATGTTTGTGGGCTGCCCTTTAAAAGAGTATTCCAGCGATTTAGCAATGCACTCCTGTAACATTATCGGACTAACATTGGACAAAAAAAGAGTAGTAAAATCGATGCAGCGGAAACAGATATTCGATGCAACCAAGCCCCCAACAGTTCAGCTGATATCTACTAGCCGCTAATGTAGCCTTGAGCCGCTAGCCTCAAGCAGGGACGAGGAGCTGACTTCTTTCGCCACCACCTCCACATTTATTTCATTTGTAATCTGTTAGGCCTGCAGTAGCCACAAAATACTTTCAACAACTTAAAAAAATGTAAGCAAATCCTGTTATTGATAGTCAGCTGCCTTAACAATCGATGGTTGGTTATGTGTGAAATATTTGGTTTTACATTAGAAAACTGTTTTATACACTGACATGATCTATTTTGCAAAACCAGCGAAGGCTAAATTAGGAGTTAAAAGAACAGATAAAGTAACTCGAATGACAAACTTAAAGGACAAATATGTCCAAATTGTAGTTGAAAACATTTGAAAATTAACTGAAATTATTATCAGAATGGAAGAAATAGCAGCTTCCAGTTCTGAATTGCTCGCTGCACAGCTCACTGAGCTAACTAGCTAAGAGCAGCTATAGTAACTCTGGTAATAGAGTATGAATTTGACAGATTCTTACATGTTGCACCTTTAAGTATTTGTGCCCATCTCTGTTTGTTGGTTAAAACATTTTTAATCGGTTACAATCTCAACGCTGATTAATAACTTACGAATTAATCATTAACATCCTTATTTTGTAGAACTCTCTACACAGGCTTTGATGTGTAAAAAATACATGGACTTCTCCTTTAATAACAGTTTGTGTCTGACCTCACTTTGGCTTCACACCTCTTCAAACGCTCTACAATTCTGTTTGCAGTCAAACACAGCGGTCAGAGGTCGCAGGAAACTCACCGTGCCCACTGTCCAGGAATTCAGTGATGATGGCTGCGCTGCAGGGAGACCAGGGGCTGGTGCGGTTTATCTGGATGAGGGTGGGAGACATCATGTGGTTGTCCTGCAGTTTCCCAAACACGTCCTCGCAGGCCTTCACGTTGTCGTGTGGCATGTTGAACACGTGTCCTGTCGAGAGGGAATGTGATGGCAGATGTACTTCATGAATGCATGGATACTTTAATCTGTTTATGTGCACTCACATTACCAGACACACAACAGTCACAATGCATATGGGGTGGAGGGTGGTGTTAGTGGGGCTCACCAAGCTCATGAGCAGTGGTGAAGGCTGAAGGTAGGCCGTCGTCTTCGATCACGGAGCAGCTCCTCTTGGGGTCGCACATGGTGCCAACATCAGCCATGCCGAGAGTGTCACATGTGGAGGCTCCACACAGGTCCTGGACACAAAACAGCACGTTGCATTAGCACATGTGAGCGAAAGAAAAGCATGCAGTACATGGCACTTCACGAACTCCTTCAATTCAGAAAAGAACATTGCAATTGTTTGACATTTTTCATTCTTTTTTCAGGGATTCAATCATGGATCTTGATTTTTAAAAAATCAGGTGCATTTAGGTGACTGGTGTCTATGAGTATGTACAAAGGCAGCTGTAAGGCCTTGGTGGAGGTTATGTACTCTACTGAGTGCCATTCTCGTTTCTCACTGTTAACACTTCAATGTAATCTGGTTGCACCATACTTTTTGGATACACAGGGACATATCAGCGACGTACCCTGCGGTCATTGGGCAACATGTTCTCGCTCCCAACTCTCGAAGTCGGCAGCTTGGTCAGTTGCCTTAAGCTTCAGACTATGATGCTCTTCCGACCCCTCATGCATCAGTTTTGCACTTGGAAGGCACCGTGGTCACATGAGTACAAGTACGTTACATACAATGTTCAGTTAGACTTTCGTTAGTGTACTTTTAACATTGTCGGACGATAGTGATTTGGTGAGGTTTAGGCAAAAAAACTACTTGGTTAAGAGTTAGAAAACCAGATCGTAATGTGGGCTAAAATTACAACATAAGCTACTGTACTGACGTATCTCATGTCACATAACGTACGTGACCTCAGTTACGGGAACGGGAACATTGTCATGACAGGGTAAGAAAACTTTTACTTGATGGCACAACAGTTTAGCTGGATTAACAGTCAGCACTCCAGAAACTATAATGCACCCTTGCGACACATGAAAATTAAGGAAAGTCATTTTACAGTTGGAGTTTTGTTCTCTCCCACATATGTTTGGCAAATCTAGGAGTAGAGGTGGGGACTAATCTATGAATACAAACAATAGAAATGACCAAACTATGAAATAAGGATCAACCTTGAGGTTGTCATTAGAATTGTTTTACTTGAGACTGGAAAAGGATTAGATAGTGTTAAGCAAGGCTTTCCACTAAGTGTTTTTAGCTTAGTTTTCAGTGAGCAGCAGTGTTTAGAGCACACCTTCCTCTATGAGGTAATGTAACTGTCCCCAATCGCAACATTTCCATGCCATAGCAGAGTTTCCAGATGACCTATTTCTCCACCACAAGTTTTTAAAAACCCAATCTTAGCGAGTATCCATTTGGAGCTGTACCTCCTAATCACAGGACAGCTTGGGCAGTAACCGCCGCAGAACACCGCCCATCTGCCTGGCCCATAAACAGCACCGTCTCTACATACCCAGAAACACAGAAAACCAGAGGCGGTCAGCTATTATAGATAAAGAACATTACTGGTTTAATGTCACACAGGCCCTGCAATCCTCCGCTGCACCGAACTCACACATTAAACTCAGTGCCAAGTGAAGACTTCGAGCGCTATGACAAATCATTCCTAGAATAAACCACAAAACCGCAATTGTTGGCCGGTGCAAATCCAGTCCAGATGTGCTCATGTGCAGATGACATTGAAACGTTTGGACCATTTATGAGCGAAAACTGAAAAACTGTGAGACAAACGGGGGGGAAGAAACAGCAGCGTCAATGAGTTTGTTCTTCGCTTTGACCTACTTCCCACATCTGTTATCTATCTCAGCATTTTTTTGTGTGTGTTTCTGCAATTAAAACACAATATGAGGGTTATCTCAGCAAAGAAATATTTCCATTTTCGTTTGTGTACAGATCTAGATGCATTTAATTACCATCTGGCCTTTTAAAGCTCATACTTGGGTGCAATATGCACAACTGTCGCGTTGCTTGGAGTCTCAGTTGGTGCTCGGAGCGGAAAAAGGTCTGATACAGCATGATCACAGACATTGGACATATATGGTCGTACTCTTCTCTTTCTCAGCCCCATTATCCATCATGTAACAAAAGGCAAACATGCTGTGAGTTAAAGTACATCCACCCCCTCTCTCCCCGGGGGAACATAAATACGTCAGATTTACAGTTAGATTTAGTCTTTTGGGGACTGCCTGTTCACATACAATGAAGTTTCTGTGTAGCTTAATGAACTGAGTAAACATTCTTTACGCAGCAATCATGCTGGCAATGGATCTTAAAGACGACCGCAATAGCCTCTGGACAACGCCGAGTTGGTCTTCATAAAACCTACAAATTAGACTGGTATACAGCAGACAATGGACGTGCCTTAAATGCCCACTGAAAGCTACGGTGAACCAGAACAACACCACTAACTAAACTGAGTCACCAAGTCATGTGGATATGTGTGGAGACAGCTTGTTTGATATCCGAGTCTAGGAGGGGTGATTTTGTCTGATCGGATGCTAAAGTCATGTGGCCGTCTTCTACATTATTTATTATACGATTCATTGTGGCTCTCGTGGTCTATCTGACTTCGCTGTGTTGGTGACGTGCCGAGAATGTCATGATTAATGATGTTCCAGGACCTTGGTATTTCAGCAAGCCTTTGTGGCTGTATGGAATAAGTATGCTAACCCAGTAGACCGGGTTTCGCCTCCGGATTGGAACATAACAGACTGTCCACTTGTTTTGAACTCAACCACCATCAAAGGTGCAATACGCAAGAAATGACCTCCAGTCGAGTTGAAATGTCATCCAGTCAAGTTCATTCTCAATAGAAACGGGGGGGGGGGGGGGGGGGGAATATATCAACAGCATAACTGAGGGGTAAAACTGTGGGTACTGTAAGCAAGCTAGCTCAGTTAGCTGTGTATGAAGAGAGTGTTGCTTACACCACTAGCACAGAAGCTTTCGACCGGGATGGGCTAGCATGCTAACTTCTGTAAATACCTCTGCAGCACAACACATAGATGCCATAATGTCAGAACTGTTATTTCTTAACACTAGTTGATCATTTTTTAAATTCTTGCATATTCCACCTCCAAGTTTCCTTTTTGGCCATTGACGGGAACCCGCTTTGGCACCCTTGGGTTAAGGCCACACAAATGTTTGGTTAGGTTTAGGAAAACAGGGCTTGGGTTGAAATACACCTTTGGTTTAACACGTGATACATCGGCTAACTTCTCCCGTGTGCATATTCTTCAGGTCTTTTTCCTCGAGTCACAAAGCTATCATCACAAACACATGATTGGTTGGTTGCAGCGATGGTCCTGACCTGGACCAACATTAATTATGATGACCCAGGAACAACATCAACACAGCGATCATGTGGGCTCCCCACTGGAGCACTCAGTCCTTAAGGTGTTGACATCCTGGATATCCGTGTATTGCTTTATGAAGGAGAGTTTATTCTGAGGGATTTAACACTGTATTTATAAAGCTGAAATGTTGTTGTCGTTGGGTGAATGGACAATTAAAAGTAAGACGTCAATCCAGGCACATGTGCTGTAAGTTCCTAAAGTTGTAGGACAGTCTAGGCAAGAAATTCCATCACACATAAGAGGTTGGGGCCACTGACAGGAAATATTCATTTGACCACACTGTGTAAATGCAGCTGTGTCTGAAATACAGCACTCGTTATATTTTGTCAGACTTCCGATCGAAGTCTGAGCAGTGTAGGTCAGTCATTCCATCCAATATAACACAAACCCGAACAGTGACTGAATGATTTGACGTGTGTCTTTCTGCTTTATATAGCAGATTACAGCCACATGACTCACTGTCTGTAGGCAGGTCCAGTACAGTTAAAATGGGGTCATCTGAAACAGCTACGGGGTTTATAACGCCGGCGCTGCAACTCCAAACCTAGATTTTCTGTCAGAAACACTTTTATGGAAAACACAGCCCGTCTCTGAAGTGTCATGACCTAAACAGGAAGAGCATACTGTACATATGAGAGGAAGTGCATGACATGGTGAAGAAGGTGCAGCTGTGCAAGAGCTGCCCCTCTGGAGCGGCATGTTTCCGACTCCAGGCAAAAACACGGAGGGATGTAGCATCTCCAACGTGCACGAAGGAACCCTCCCGTCCTCCTCCCACCCCCCTCCCCCCTCCTCCGTACAGGGGCATGTTCAATGAGGAGCAGGCAAAGTGGTGGGCAGGAGGCTGGAAAACCCACAGCGGGAGGGAGAACGGGAATGGCTGAGAGAAACAAGACGCTTCCGAACGGGGCATCCCTGAGGGCACAGTGGGTCCTTACAGTTGGCAAAGTTACAGATAAAACAAGGGTTTTGTTTGAGGTCTGATACGATCATGTGTCGTATCATGTTAGTGACACCAGGCAAAGGTGATTTGATACCTTATAATGTTGTCTTTGACTCTTTAACTCTGGAGACTGTAGATACATCTACAGACTGAACAATATCCAAACCTTAGCTTTTTCAGTAACCAAATAAGTATCTGTGGGACTGATAGTCAACTTTATATCAAGTCTTCAGCATCGCAAAATGAAGTCAAAGTGGCCAGACAGTCCATCATAGATCAGTGGGATTCACACTGACCAATGAACAAGAGCGATGACTTCATCTCTGACCCTGTTTCACGGGCCAAATATTTGAGAGTACAGGGAGAACTCAGAGGTGGGCTCCATGACTATAAAACTATCCTCTGAGGAGCCATGAAGAGAAATCAAGACTATTGCTCTGTTCGGCTCAAGTAATTTCCTCCGTGACCCAGCCTCACTGTCAAAGCTGTGATGGTATTAGTGGACTGGATAGTCACTGTGTTCTTGCTCCCTGAGTTCACCAGAGGTGGGGAGTGTGTTGTGAAAGCAAACCAATTAACTGACACAGCAGGAGGAGCAGGGGGGGGGGAGGCGGGGAAGCCTGCCATGTAAAGTCTGCATTATTTGGCGAACATAAACAAGCCTCATATAGAAAATATACTGTGTTTATTGTTTTTGCTGAGGCAAATCATCAGGATGACGCATTTCTGTGCGTAATTACGCACACTAAAAACCCACACTCTACCCTGTTAACGCATATGAAACATGTCTTTACCTGTCTAGTGAAAAGAATCGCCGTGTCCCAGTAGTCTGCATGCTTGTCGTTGTTTTTGTTCAGCTTTTTCTGCCAGGTGCAAAAGTTCCGCAGCGTCATGGCTGCGTTCCCGGACACCTTGGGTCCTTTGTCCTCCTCGGATATAATCACGATCTTCACCACTGTGATGCTGATGAAGTTAAGGATGCTGGGGTGTTTGTAGAGCCTCGCCGCCACCGACATCAGCGTCAGGAGGTAGTGTTTGAGGTCATCTCCGTGGAACTTCGCCATGGACTCGTCCGCCACCACCAGCGTCTCCACGTACCTGGGTACTGACGCGAACCTCTTGGCTCTCCCCATCCTCCTCAGCATCGTCTCGGTCACATTGCTGTAATCGTTCAGTCGCTTGTATTTCTCCAACGATTGCGCAACCTGGACGCTGAGGTCGCTGTCCACCGCGCATCTCGAGGTTGAATTGAGCCTCAGGTTGTTGTTGGGTCTGCGCCGGACGATGTGCGCACTTTCTGCGCTTCTGGTGTCATTTTGCACCGGGCTGATAAAATATTCCCAGCCCTGGAAGCCGAACGCGCCTTGTAAACCTTTACAGAGGCTCAGAGCAGCGTAAGAGTAGCTGTCAGCATTCACATATCCGGAGTAGAAACACCGGCTCAGGTCAGTGGTGGCATCGGTGTTTGGGAGCCAGAGCGCGTCTTGGTTAGAAAGTGAAGGGGCGATGAAATTAGAGTCCTGCTGTAAATCGATCACTAACTCCTGCTGGAAAGCTCGTATTTTTATGACACATTCTCCGTCAAGGTTTTCCAAGTCGTTGTCAAAATCCCTCCTGTCATCTCTGTGCGTATCCAGCCTGACCGGGAAGCAGAGTTCACTTTCCATGCAACGGGCAAGTTTTGAGAGTGACAGCAGAGAGCAGAGGAGAAAAGTTCTTCTGATAAACATGACGATGTTTGCACTCGGTGAAGAATGCAACGACCGGCAGAGAAGACAAAACGATGTTGAATGTGCAAGCTCAGTGGAAGCGGTGAGAGCCACAGATCGGGATGAGGAGCATAATCCAGTGACTCTAAAACAATGCAGGTCCACTCAGTGCAAACTCCTCCTGGTCATCACCCATTCCCATTCTCCACCTGCGTGCGTGTGCGCAGTCCACTGCTGCCTTCTGTGGACTTTATGCATTTTCGTCATGTGTAGAAAGATGGAAACTCAATCTCTCCTCTGGAGGGGGGCAGTCTTTGGAGGCGCTCATTGGATGCGGGTTCGCTGCGGCCACTTGAGACTGAGCGAGCAGCAGGCCTATGATCACGTCCGAGCGCGCTGCGAGGAGTCATCACATCACATCTCCTACTTCCAGGGCGCTCACACGTCATTTCTGAGACGGCAATGTTGTCTTCATGTTATTAAAAAATTCGCAATTAACACAGCTATTTTTCATCTCATGAAGAGCAACAGGCTGGATCAGCAGAAATATGTCCTCCATCCCGAATATTAATATATTACTAAGAGGAATGCTTTCATAACTTATAAATGATAATCCGTTGGGTTCAGACATAATTAAATAAACTGAATACGACGCGATCACTATAAAAGTGAAGCTGAATCCTCTTAGAGGAATATCAGATTGCTGCTGCGGGTCTTTATCAGCTGTCCCGTCCTCTGTGTGGGTCGGGTACGACATCTGGCGGACAGCAACAGAACAACTGGGATCGTTCAGTTTTAAGTTCCTGCTCTTAAGAAAAGTTGTTTTTTGTGTCTCATTCCCAATTCGTAAAAATACTGACGCTTTGGGATGGTGGCTGGCCAGTCCTACAATCCTAACTCAGTATTTCAGCCAATATATAAGGATGACTACTGGTACTTTCAAGAAATTAGATTTTGTAAAGTGAATTACTGACTAAGTGACTAAGTAAAGGCAAGTATCAGTAGTACAAGTAGAACAGTCTGGTAATATCATCACTTTTGCTGTTATGCAGCATTATTAATCTGTTTACAACCTCCTCAGACTGATCAGGTAAGTTTTATCATCTAATACAGTTTTCAATAGTAATCAGTAATATGATAGGCCTAATGATATGACAGGCGACAGGCTGTATACAGACTTTTAAGTACATTACATTGATGAAACTTTTAAACGTTTCCTTAAAAGGGTAGATTTACACTATGGTATTGATAATTTTACTTAAGTAAAAGATCTGATTCATACTTCATCTACCAGCACATTAATTCAAGAACTGTACTCGAGTACAATTATGAAGTATTTCCATTTTCCTCTACTTTTTGAATACTTTATAATTTAGTTTTACGTCCTACTTTTGATACCAAAGTACATTTAATATCAGACTTTTACTCATCAATCCTATGTGTGACTTTAACCTAACATCGTTATCAGTGTAGTACAACGTGTTGTGTGTTAAGACCAGTAAGATGATCCAGGGTGTGGCGCCCTCTGCTCCTCAGACGAGCTCTCTCTCCTCCTCCTCGCCGCCTGCTTTGTTTTCCCTTCCCAGCCGTTGCCAAGAACGCAGCAGTGGTTGCTAGGCTAAGGACCCCGCCGTCATGTTGTCCACAGAAAAGCCAGTTTTAACTTTCATAATACACGTTTAGAAAACACGTAATGACATTATAAAAATAACAGCTGGGTGTGAAATAAGCCATTTAAATGCCACCTACACGAATTATGAGTGTTTGTGTGGCAAGTCAAACTGATCTTGGGACTTTTGTGAAACGGCAGTTAGTTAGACTTGCTCTGAGGCGATTATCACATCTGTCACCGTCCAAAAAGTAGTGGGACAGAGCAGCACCGCTAACTTCACTAACATTAGCATCTACACAAGGCTACTAGTCATAACTTTCGGCTGGTAAGGTTTACTGTAGTGACTCCAAGTGAACACGTTAGTGTAACTGAACACAGGAAATGACAGGTCGTGTTTACAAGTGGAACAGAGAAGTTACCCTCCGTCAGGTGTAAGTGGACGTTAGCCTCCTGCTGCTGCTGTTCGCCGTCGACATGGACTCGTATCACGTCTTGGAGCTGGCGGGAGAGGGCTCGTTCGGTCGAGTTTACAAGGGAAGGAAGAGATTTACTGGCCAAGTAAGTATCCAGCTAGTGTTGGAATAGTGTCGTGTGTCCAGCTTCAGTTTCACCGTCCTGCCAATTCGTTGTCTCCAGGTGGTGGCTCTGAAGTTCATGCCCAAAGTGGGTCGTTCTGAGAAAGAGCTGCGAAGCCTCAAGAGGGAGATCGAGATCATGAGAGGACTCGAGCACCCAAATATTGTCCAGCTCTATGACAGCTTTGAGACTGAAACTGAGGTATGTCTCCAGGAGTCACAAGAAGCGTCTAAAACTAGTTCCACAAAAGGTTTCCATCACCTACCAAACTAATTCTGTTTACATGTGAATTTATAAAAATGTTTGTTCCAGGTTGTGGTTGTAACTGAGTATGCAGAGGGGCAGTTGTTCCAGATTCTTGAGGATGATGGGAACTTGCCAGAGAGCCAGGTATGTATATTTACAGTCAGTTGGACTTCCACCACAGTTTGGAGGCAGATATTGTACTTTCACTCTGTCACATGTATTTAATAACTTTAGGTAGTTACTAGTCACTTTGCATATTTAGCACTGCATCAGAGCAAAGTTTCAAATAATACTATTTGTAACCGCATCCAAAAAAGCACTGCTTCTAATGATCTGAATTCTGATAAACTGTTGAACCACAGTGTTGTTTAAAGTACCCTGAAGTCATACTTAAGCAAAAGTAAAGATATCCTGTTAAAATATAACTTTGGTAAAAAAGTTAAGTCACTCATACAAGTAGTATTGGAGAAAAAGTCTTAAGGTATCTGATATTAGATGTACTTAAGTATCAAAAGTACAATTCTACATATATTTAAATGTATGTATATGCTTTACACTATGGATCGATCAAGTATATGCCTGGCCAATTATCAGATCTGATATTCATCTTTATGATCATTGGGACAGGTGGTTGTTTGTTTGTTTGTTTGTTTGTTTTATCTGATTGTCAGTAAAATAAATTAATTCAAACATGCGCTCATTTAGCTTAGACCTTAGACTTATGGTTTCACATTATCACCATTTGCTCTTCTCTTCTTCCTTTTCCTCTAAGGTCCGTGAGATCGCCTGCCAGCTGGTCTCGGCTCTCTTTTATTTGCACTCTCATCGCATTCTCCATCGAGACATGAAGCCACAAAATATCCTGCTGGGGAAAAGTGGAGTGGTGAAACTGTGTGACTTTGGGTAGATGCTGATTACTTTTTAAGAAAAAGCTAGCTGTGTCAGTAATTTCCACTAAGATAAACTCTTCTCTCTCTGATGCAATCTTGCTGCAGGTTTGCGCGGGCCATGAGCGTCTCCACCTTAGTGCTGACTTCCATCAAGGGAACACCACTGTACATGTCTCCCGAGCTGGTGGAGGAGAAGCCATACGACCACACAGCTGATCTCTGGTCTCTGGGCTGCATCCTTTATGAGCTCCACACGGGGGCGCCTCCGTTCTACACCAACTCCATCTTCCACCTGGTGCAGCTTATAGTGAGGGACCCCGTCAAATGGCCAGACACTATGAGCATCACCTGCACGGTACAGTACAGCCACAGTCTAGTCGGGCGTTCATGTTTTGGTCAAAGTGAACATCTTCCACAGAATGCTCACATTTACATCCTTTGATACAACGACACCTTGGGGAACTTTTTATTATTGATTGATATGCCAGTTTTCTCTGGTCTATGAAATGGGAAAAATGCTCGTCACGATTTTGAGGAGCCTTAGGTAAAATCCTCAAACTACATTTTTTGTCCAACTTACAGTCCAAAACCCAAAGACTCTTTATTCACTGTCTTAAATGACAAAGAAAAGCAAAAAATCATCAAATTTAAGAAGCTGAAAATGGCAAATGTATGAAATATTGCTCCAAAAAATTATGAATCAATTATCAAATAGTTGGCAAAAATATTCTTTCAATCAACTAATCAATTCTACATCTTATTGAAGCAACTGTGGACATGACGCATTATGTGTTTTGATGTATGTCAAACAGAATATGTTGCTTTAAACACGCTGCTTAATTCCCTTACAGAGTTTCCTTAAAGGTTTGTTGACCAAAGACCCTCAGAAGCGGCTGTCATGGCCGGACCTCCTGCACCATCCCTTTGTTGCTGATGCTGTTCTAGGTAAAACTCTTAATCATAATGGAAAATGTCCAAATATGCATGTCGATTGTCTGGTTTTTTTTTTTCATGATTCTGATGTCTCAATTTAACTGTTTATTTTGTGTTGACACAGTGCTCTCCGACACCGGTGTTTTCAGCCCTCTGACAGTCACACCCAGCCCAGACATGCTGGCGCTGAAACTTCAGCAAGTGGCGGCAAAGACGGTGCCGACGTCTGGACAGAGCAGATTACTGAGTAAGGCCAGGGAACAGAAGGACAGCAGAGGGAAACCAGTAGGCAGTGACGGCGTGAAAGTGAGCCAAAAATTGATTTCTCATTCTCAAATTCACGTGTAAATTCACAGAGAAGTGTTAAGCTGTTCTGTGCGCATTAACAGAAAAAGGACGGAGTGGGAAATGAAAGGGCTGCGACGGCAGCAGCTTCCCCGAGAGCCAAGCCCGCCTCCAGTGATGTGTCTGCTGCCTCAGGTCCGTCGCTCGTGACCGCTGCCAATCAAAGCCTCAATCCGAAGAAGCCAGCCCACATGAGACCAAAACACAGGTGTTTATGGAAGTTCAGAAAGGAACATATAATACACCACTCAAACCGGCTGATGTGTGTTAACAAGTTTATGTGTATGTCCTCTGCAGGGGTCAGATCAGCAGGGACTATGAACAGGAGTTCCCCTCTGTAGAGGTTGGACCCCGCCTAGTGCGGACACACAGTGAGGACAGACAGACCACACTGCACAGGCAGGTTAGTGTCGACTACTTTTTCCAGAAATAATGCCATTTTCTATTTAAAGGTTGTTCACAATTGGTAGTAACATCTGTCCTGAGTCATCCAATCACAATTTGACAGCTTTAAGCCCATCAGTTCATACCTGGTGTTAAATGCATCTCAAGTGACCTCTTGTGATCAAATCTCAGTTTCCCACTCTATATGCAAATGTCACCGGAACAATCGGAGACAGTGTTTTTTTATACGAAAAAATAAATATCATTGATGTATAATGTTTGCCGAATTAACAAGTAGGTCCAAATCATTGCTTATGTGTTGTAGACAGTGTTTCAAAAAGCTTATAAAGTTTGTCCGTACGGAACAAGTCTTGAAATTGAGTGTTTCTTTAAGGGAGTCTGGGGACTTTCCTTCCGGACGACTAAGAAGTAGCCTTTATTAGTTGCTATATAATGTGTTTGCAAAATGTGACACATTCGCTGTCTTTTTTTTATAAACTTATTGTAAATGACGAAATCAGTTGCAACAGTTTGTTCAAACAGCTGTCAGAAGGTAAGATGTACTTTAGACATGAAAACAGACAGGCTTGTTCAGAGATGCTGTGACAAACTGGCCCTGTTTACAAGGAAAGAAACAACTTGGTGTAATGCATTCAGTGCCGAATTTACAAAAAAGCCTGAATAATACAGAATTTGAAGTTGCTATTTTACTAAGTTTCATTTTTTGCTCTCTTAAAGTCACACAATTTGTAAGGGTGTCTGGGAACATTGTGGTTACAAGTTCATGGTTGGTTGAAACAAACTCAAACATGAGACATCTCCTACTAACATTGGCAGGTAGGAGAGCCCAAACACCTGACTTACATTACAGTGAACTACATGTAAATCATCACCTCTGAATGATCGGATCTCAAATGCATCCTCATGGCGTTCACAGCTGTACTCAGAACTGACCACGTGTGATCGGATCAATCAGGAGAATTGATTGATGCCAAATTGGATCAGGGCTTAGAAAATGTGTGTAGATCCATGAAAGAGTGTGTTTATCTTGTCTTCCAGTTGATGTGTCCCGACAATAAAGCAACCATTTGCCTTCTTAAAGGTAAAACTGTCTGAAACAGTATGGATAATTTCTTGTTCTTTCAGGACGATGACAGTGAGGACTACTGGGAGAAACTGTTGCAGGAATCAGATCTAAACCACAGTACCGTCACACCTCTACTTAAATCCAAGATCCTAGCATTTAAAGCTCAGGTAAATTAGGTTCATTTTCAAATGAGCATTTATTGATCCTACCTTATACGCTTTTTTGCATTTAGTTCCTTTGTTTGTTTGGTCAGCTGACGGGTGGCTTGGTTCAAGAAACGTGGCAGATTCACCAACCGCTGAAGGTTCTACGCAGCCTGATTCTGACCTCTGACCCTGAGAAGTCATACCACATCGGCCGGGAGCTTGGACTGCCCCACGTCCTGTTTGAGCTAGTCCATGAAACTGTCGGAAACTCAAATTTCATCAAGGTTAGTGCTCGGGAATTGAATCCTGTTAAAGATTGCATTGTTGCTGCAGCTGACTTTCTTTTGTGCTTCTGCTCAGCAACCAAGGAGCGTGCAGACACTCGGAGAAATGATTGTTGTGCTGATAATCTACTGGGAGAAGCACCGTGACTGGGCGGAAGAGGAAGAGCAAAGGTTTGAGTGTGCCTTTTCTTCACTGAAGCTGATTTTGATCATTTGTCGAAACAGTCGCTGCTCAACATCTGTTCTCTCACTGTAGACTGGAAGAGTTCAGCAAGTCCTTCATCGCAATTCTCGATCAATCAAACCTCATCCCTTTGGCTGTAAGTGCTCACTGAAGTTACTTTGTATAAACAGTTTTACAGTTAGCCTGCCGGTTACGTGACGCAGATGATTTTGTGATTTCTTGTTTTTTTTAGCCCCTGGCTGCCTCTGTTTTGTCTCTCTTCACACAACATAATGTCGATGTCGAGGTTGATATGGAGAGTCTCACCTCCTTGCTGAAAACCCTGCTTTTGGACACATATGAGGTACTGAATCTGTGAGAAGTGTTCTGTATATTTGGCGATAATTTGATTGTGTTTGATACGAGTTAAAAGTTATTCGCCTTTGTCTTCTCTGCCTTGTCAGCCCCAGTTTTCTCTTCCCTCTGGCTGGGGACTCTGTGACGGTGTCCTGTCTTTACTCCTACACACACTCTCTGAGGTCAGACTAGAAAGTGATAAGAAATAAGTTTGACTCAGTAGACACCAGAGAATAAATCGCCTCGTTTTAAATGCTTTTTTCGTTTTCTTTTGATAGCATGAAAATGGCTCTGGGTCGTCACACTTCAATCCAGAAACGTTTCTGGATCTTTGGAAGAGAATTGGTGTTTCACTAACAAAGACAACACCGGACACAGTCTTCTGTTCAGCAAATGGTAAACCTGCATATCCTGTGATGCCCTTTATATCAAAAACGCTCTTGTACAAGTTTCAACCATATTCCCTCATTTTCCTTTCACATCAGGGCTGTATTCCCTCCTCTCCGCTACTCTCCTTTTCTTCACCAAGGATCCATACTCGTGCATTCCTCTGTTTTCTAACCCTGAATCAAAAAGTGTGTACACTCTCGGCCACCTGCTGGGCACCAAAAGGTTGGTGTCTCCTCATTAACTCGCTGTTTAATTTCAGAGCGGCGCTGCTTCTACGCCCGGAGCTAACAACAACATCCTTTATACCCCACAGTCTCCACTTGTTTGCTGCGGGCGGTCCTGAGAGACTCGAGGTGGATGTGTGTCATGACACCGTGTCCGTGTTGAGCTGCCACTTGTTGTGCTTTCCGTTCGCCCTGGATGTGCCGTCGCACAACATGTCGACGATCATCCAGCTGTATGACAGTTGTGGCATCGTTACGAGCCTGCTGCAGGTTAGGGCTTTACCGTGCTCATCTCTGATGCAACACAGGATAACTCTTGCGATCGGCTCTCATCAGGCACACACAACTGTACATCTTAATGTCTCTCGTGAGAGCATTGTGTTGTTTGTTGTCAGCTGTTTGATCTGTGACAAGTTGTCTGGATGATTTTGATTATTTTTGACAGGTAATCCAAACTTTTCCTCCTCCTCTGCTGGAGCTGCCTCTCTCCCTGCTGAGCCGCTTGCTCCTGTGTGACCCCGGGCGCTCCTCTTCCCGCCTCAGAGCAGCTGCTTGTGGTTTTTTCGCGCCACCCAGGAACGAGCAACAGACTCCGCTCGCCAGAACCGCCAGCTCTTTGCTCTCCGAGCTGCTGCAGCAGGATGTCCTGTGGGATTCAGCTGTGGAGCTCCTGAATCTATTGTCCCACAAAGCCCGTTGTTCCCCTCGGCAATCCCGCCTTCGGCTTCCCCTGGACGCCTCGGTGCTGCACCAGGCACTGGCTCACTCTCATGACCAGATCAGGGCTGCTACATGTAGACTTTTAGGACATTTAGATCCATTCAGGCCTCCTACACTGCAACTTGACACTTTTAAACGCATGATAAACTGTCTTCATGACTCCTGCATGCCTGTCAGGCGGCTGTCTTGCAGGGCAGTAGGAAACTGGTTGGGATATATTGCGGCAGGGTTTGAAATGTGTAGGTCCAATGGAACGGGGAGTGAAACTACAGGGTTGGGCAAAGGAAAAGAAAATATACAAAAGTGTTCAAACAGTGCAAGTGCAGGAGATTCTGCTACTGTGGGAGAACAGGCAGTGGACAATGAGGAGGGACGCAGGTGGGTGGAGCAAGCCAGGAGAACGGCGGCCGCGCTGGCACCTCTGACCACCGACCCCGACGCCCTCACACGTTGCCACTGTTGCGCAGCCCTGGGAAACCTGGTACATGTCGACGGTGCTGTGTCCTGGCTGCTGGAAGAAGACGTGTCCAGCTTGCTTCTGAGAGCTGCGTGCACAGATTCCCATAATGCAGTGAGAAAAGCCGCCATAGCAACCCTGCGCCTGTACAGCGGGCAGGACGCAATACGTCAGGTAATGAAATGAACAGGTGACAAAAGGGCAGATGTTGACCTCACATCAAGTCTGGTTGTGTTTTCAGAAAAATGGTTAGAAAGACCTTTTTGTAATTGTTACACATTTTCATACAACATATATGATACAAGAGTGTATTAAGTTTTGTTATGGAAGAAACAATTCACACTTTTCCTTCTGATGCCTTTAAAACGTACCTTTTAATCAGTAGTGTTGCCTTAGGATGTGTCATTCCTTTTCATATGAATTTATTTCCTGGTTATATTTCATTACATATTCCGTCATGATCAGTCTAATATTTATACCTCTGTACGCGTGCTGGCACTTTAAACACAATTATAAATACTTTCAAGTTAATTTTATTTTCATCTCTCTTGTAATTGATCTGAAGGTCCTGATATCCCTCGACGCCAGTGAGAAACTTCTTCACGCTTCCCAACACGCACCTCCACAGTGTGACTATCATCAGCTCATAGGACAGCTGTGAGTGGGTCCAGTTCACCAGGAGTGAAGCGGATTAAAGTGTCATGTGTAAATCCTTTTTCTACTTTTTCACTTTAAAGTTCTGCTTTATCCTGCCGTTAAGCAGCGTGGTATGAGGACTGCAGACATTTTTTATTTTCTGTCTAATGTTTGTCTGAAACAGAATGAAACTGTTCAAAAATTAAAAAAAATTAAATAAAACCACTTTTCTTGATGAAGATGTTGTTTTGTGGTTTGTGTGTGTTGAAATAAAACATTTTGTCTGATGTGTGATGACACCAGTTGATTAAAAAATATGTAATCGTCATTCTTCTTGGTTTTATTTCGTTAAGACGTTCTTTTCTATAATGTCTACTGCACAATAACAACCAGGAGAGCCACAAAAAAGGTGGAGGAATTATCAGGTGGTTGTTTTGTGCATTTTGTGTTCAGGTGTAGCTCATGTCGTTGATTTTGGCTTTTGTGTGTCCTGATCCGAATCGACCGTGTAACAGAGATAAATCTTTGTGCGGATTTACAGCTTTTTACGGCAAGTTTTTGATTTTTGAGCCACATAAATGAACTATCGGCCCACAGAAAATATCTCTTTCAGACGGTTGGATGATTAATTACATTCAATTATTTTCAAATGGTTTACTTTGCATCGACGGAACAAGGACGGCTCGGTAGAAAGACGAGGTTAATGAAAGCAGTCGGTCCTCCTAGTGTCCGGGCCGCCGCGTCGGATCAGGAAGGAGCGCTCGTCGGCTTCCGTCGGGCCCTGAAGGTTTGAACTTCGCGTTGTCAAAAAAACTATTTTAATCACATTTAAAAAGGCAGGTGTTGTTTTCAGACGACACGTGATATTTTCTGGGTATTATCATAAATCGGTGATGGGAAAAAAAAGAGTCAACTACGCAACCCGGAGTGAAAAAGTTTATAAAGAAAAGAAACCACACAGGAGCTGTTCTGAGTTGATGACACACTTTATTTAAAAGGGAAAAAGTAAAGCTGATTTCACACGTTTATGATCAAATGAACTTGAAATTACATAGCGTTTTAATGTTTCTGTCATAGCACACATTTTTGGTTTTCAACAAACGCAGTTGATAGTACACCGCAGGGGCTCGAACATGTCACATGAATTTCTTTTCCAAAAAACGGATCGAACATTACAAATAAATGTCTATAAGTCGGCGCTCACATCCGTGATTGTCTTCAAATAAATATGCATAGAAAAAAAATCTATAATCGCAGTAAGTTGTTTTTTTTTTAAGTAACAGTAGTGGTTATCTGCTCAGCGACAAATGACGTGAAAAATAATTTAGAGCCTATCTCCTTCCACCAAAGCCAACAACTGCTAAAAAGCCTCGACAAATAATCTAATGAGATTAGTTTTTTTCTACAAAGAAAAAGGCGAACACACTCTACTCCCTGAACATACAAAAGTTGTTACAAATTAGTGCAGATCAGCCAGAGGCCTAGAAAAACTTATTGCCTTTATTATAAGCAGTTTAGAGAAAAGAATACTCGACTCGTTTCTGAAATCCTACATTTTCTATTCCGAGAGAGAGAGAGAAGAGATGGGAAAACATGCACATGGAGGCTGCTAAAACTCCACTACTTACAATCTTTGTACAATAGCCTCAGGAAAACTTTTTTTTAATTTTTAATTTTTTACCTCCGGAAGATGTAGAGAGAAGTAAAGTCTTCACAATGTTAAAGGAAAGAGAAGTCTGTAGTCTCCTGCCATAAATCATCCATTGTTATTTGTAGGACTGGGTGGACAAGTTGCATATCCTGAGCTGCAAAATAGATTGTATTATTTGCAATATATATGCAAAAGAAGACCTTGTTTTAATTTGTTTTCTTTTTACAAATTGCCAAAAACAATAAATTGAAGTTTCCGCCTTCATAACAGTGCAAATGATAAATCAGTTCTCTTTTGGTCACAGAATGTATAATTTGGACATCGGACAAAAACAAGTGATTTGTTACATTAAAAGTAATGCAAATAACAGGAAAAAAACAAATGTAAATACAGCAGAAAAGTAAAGCAGGGTAAAATGTAGACATGAACAAGGGGGGAAAAAAATGAAATCAGTGCTGTAAACATACAGCTTAACTGATGAACATGTGGTGCTGTATTAAACCTGAAGTCAATCAAACGCTTTGTCAAAGAAAAAGTCACAATATTAAAATGATGAAAAATAGTGTTTAAAAAAAGCTTTTTGTCCTCGTTTACATCGGCGGCTCTATCCGCAGTTGTAAAAGTCAACTTCAACCGCAGTCCTAATGATGTAAAATATTCATAGCGTTTGAAATATAATTCGCTGATCAAGGGCGCCGTTAATGATTCTAGAAAAGTATTTGGTTTGAACGATGCGTTAAAAATGGAATGACGCTGTTTCACATGTTGACAACATATTTGACCACTGAGACAGCGATGGAAGATAAAAATAAAAAAATAGAAAAAAAACAACATTTAATTCTATTGCTGACATCAATTCCAATGTAAGGCTATTTAAAAATATCAAACCTGCATAATGAACAACATCACTTCTTCAGAAATAACCCCAGATCAATTAGTAGATTCAAGCAGTGCGAGATCTATCAAAAATGATTGTCATTTTAAAGCATTGCAATGCCACAGTGCAGGCTCGAGAGATCAGAGTGCGGAAGCAATGGAAGCATTTGATAGTGTTGATTTAAAATGTTAAAAAATAATTCACATTAGCAAAGCATGCATGTACATCCTGCCCGCCATGAAAAAAAAAAGAAAGAAAAAAATCATCTTAAAGACACAAACATTTTCCCTGTTACACCCTCTTTAAATGTACTTGCAGGAGCTCGGTGTTACGCTGTCGTGTCCTGCTTGTGCCTTTGGCTGCGGGCCTTGTAAACTTCGATCAGCAGGTCTTTGACGTACTGGATTTCACGTTCTACCGACTCTGCCTTGTCCCGGAGCTCCCGGTTCCTCCCTTCAAGGCAGTGCAACTGTTCCTCCAAAGAATCTAGCTCCGCCCTTTTTCGCTGGCGATACCTGCGTCAGGCAAACAAACATTAGACAAATGAAGATCTTCATCTGTCACACCACATCGAACGTTACATTTCATGAAGTTGGAACTCAAACATACCTGTGAGCGGCAGTTTTGTTCTGATCTCTCTTCTTCTGTTTGCGCTCGCCACCTACAGCTGGAATGTCGTCCTCTTCGTATTTCAAAGCACAGTGATCATCCTTAAGCCTGCATGCTTGTCTGCACCCTGAAGACTCCAAGGTCAGACTCTCCCTCGACATTAAAAGACACTCTGGGCCCTGATCCTCCAGGAAATTGCAGTGTAAATCATGTTGTGCTATCTGCAAACTCTCTGATTTCACCTGCTCGTTGATGTTGCCTAAGAAGCTATGATAGGCCTCAGACTGCGATGTTGCTGGAAGGTAACAACCTTCGCTGATCTCTGATTTCCAAGAAACGCTGGCTTTTGTCACCTCCACACTAGCTTTGATAGTATTAAGCACCTCGTTGTTATTGGTGCCTCCGCTGACCTCTCTCATGCTATACATCAGCAGATCCTCTTTCTTATGTGAGGCATCAAGTGATCCACCAAAGCCAAAACCACCACCAACAACCTTCGCACCACCTATGACATCTTGACTGAAGCAGCAATTCTTGTCGTCTTTTGGTAGAACGGCACATCTCCTGACCTCGACTGCACTACCCAGACAGTAGCTCTTCCCTACCAGCTGATCGTCCTCTACGCAGCCATAGTTACCGGTGAGGGTCACCGCTGAGTTACCTGAGTTACATCCTTTGGAACTCAACAAACTGTTATCATAGCCTTCACTGAACCTCACGCCATCAGGAACTCTTTTCCTACCACACCCACTGGGGCGACTGCAGCTGTACGGGGCGTGTCTTGGAATTTTGGATCGCCCAATGGGCCCCCCACAGATACTCAGCAGGTCCAGTTCTCCCGTTGCCAGGGTAACAAGAAGTGGGCTGGATTCCGATTGGTTAGATGTAGAGTATGATGCGTATGGCAGCTGAGTGAACGGCTGAGGACCCGCCGGCAGTGGACCCCTGTCGCATTTTCCCAGCCTCGGCCCTTTCTCTGGCAGTGGTTCGGACAGGAAGTAGTCCTCCAGTTGGGCGAGTTCCTCTTGCAGCAGAGAGGTCATGACCTCCAAGTCAGAGGGCACCTGGATATCATTCTGAAGGGGTGAAGGGGGAAGGGAGGCATTGGTGGAGGAGGGAGGGGAAGGAGGGTTTGGGAGGTACGAGGAGAAATCCACTTCTTCCGTCATCCAGTCAGTGAGACCATCACCTATTGAGGAAGGAAAGTAAATGCATTCGTTACATGCCGCTCGGTAGACGAAAACATTACAGCTGAATAACATTCATGCAAAAAAAATATATCAGTCATTTAACATCAGACGTAGCATTTTTCTAACGGCATAATCTGATCGACGATAGTAAATGCAATGCAACGTTTGTCGGAAAAAAAGTTGCAGCATATCAGTCGTAGCTAGTTTATTACTTACTGTTCAAGAAGGACGAATGTGCTGCAGTGCCGAGCCCACCTGAAATGGGGAAAAATATAAAAAAGCGTACTCGCTGCAACTCACCAATTAAGTGCTGACTCTCCTCTGACACCTCCCCCCTGCACCCCTGTGATTGGCTGTGGTTAGCCTGTGGGTGAGAGAGAGCGAGGGGGTCTGCCGGGCAGACACGAAGAGTCTTCCAAACAGGAGCTGATGTTGCCATCATTTTGTCTGTTGGTGCTTTGATTCAGTCCAAGTCCAAACATATGCTGGGAGCAAGCGGGGTCTGACAGATGGGCCACAGAGAGCAGGGCTGGGTGAGCATAATGAAACCTAGAGGGTGAACAACAGAGACAGGGATCAGAAAATGTGCAGCCTGGGACCAGGAATATTGCTCGTGCTGCCCTCAGCAAGTTTCTCAACGGGACTCAGAAATCACCTGCAAGTTATCGCAAAACATCATTTTGAGCAGTTAACTCCTGAATGCGCATCTTTTACAATCTATCAACATACAACATAAATATTAGTCATCTAAAATAACATGAAAAGTCAACTCATCCAAAACAGAGCTGGCACATCCGTGATACAGGTTCGAGAGCTGTGTCCTTTGGGCTTTGACCAGCCGCTAAGCCAAAAAAAAAAAAAAAAAATGCACTTGACATCCTCAAAACACGTGGGACCCAGTGATGCTGTCAGCGGCCCAACTGTTGTCAAGAGGCACCACAGAACAACTCTCCAGACACCCCGATCATTAAATCGGATTAGTGCAGATCAACTGCTTCCAATCGCATGTTCCTTTTAAAGTAATCACCTCTGTTAGATCACTTAAGCAGTTTAGGCAACAGTAATGAGGTGTCTGTATGGAAAAACCTGGCAGCTGAAAGTGACAGAAATGTCATACTGTATCTCCAGTTTACAGTATATGGGTTGAAAGCCAGACATTTACATACACCTTCATACTATCACATAGTAGTGAACACAGCTCTGATATTAATCCAGCCATGGACTCATGATCACAGCAAACAAAAACGACCTAAATCCAGTGAACCTGTAAATAACTTTATAGGTTCCTCTACCAAACCTCAGAGGGAAAATATGCAATTTAGACAAATAGTCTACATAGAGATGTTTAAATAGAAATAATTGTATGAAGCACAGAAAACAGCCACATAACAAACAACTCCGCACTTGTAACACACGAGCAGCAACAACACACTGCCAACAACAACACAAACAAACTTGACGCAGCTGTACGGACACAGAGGGTTAGAGAGAGTTTCACTTACTCCATTATTGCTGAGAAATATGTAGAGCACTTGGGGGTGCGTTGCTAAAGCAAAGCACGACTTCTTCTCGGGTCCAACAACTTCACGAGTTTAAAGAGCCATGATTGAGCTCGGAATATCCGGGGCAGCGCAGCAACAACAACAAAAAAAGGACGAGTTGTTGCTTTGTTGTGGTCGACCTGTAAACTGAGGAGCCGCTTATTGCGAGAAAGCATCAGTTCATTCACACCTAGCAACCAACTGCGTCACCGGGAGGAACCGTGGTGCTGAGTGTAGATCCCTCCGCCCCCACCCGCCGCGTCCCCACACGTAGGACAGCCCACAGACTCACTACTGCCGGGCTCCGTAAGAAAGTAGTTACTCGCTCATTAGTGCCTCTCTCAAAAAAAGTTAAACTAATTCATGTACTGCTTTATGATTAATCTAATTTGTTCTTGTACAGCCACAAAATGGCGACGTCTTTCAAATTCAAATCTACAGGAAAAAGGTAAACAGAATGAAAGCGAATATAACTTTATGTACAAAATTAAGATGAAGTGCAAATGGATTGAAAATTATTGTAACGTATAGTAATTAACTATATTTTGAAATAGGGTAAGGGGAGCTGATGTTTTTTACGTTACTTAAAGTTTAACTTAAACTTAACTTTACTAACAGTGGGTAAATAATTAAATGCAGGTGGGGGGGGGGGGGGTTCAAACTGAAGGGGTACAACAAGTAGTGCCTGCTAAACGTAGTGTTTATATCCCAGTAGTAATCTGAGAAGTAATCACAAACTGTAACGCGTTACGTGACGTCATTGTTTTTAGCCAGCTGTTGCTACAGTAACGGGGCAGTGTCTCTATCTTATGAGCTCGCTGGTGAAGACTACTCCCTCAAATAACTATCCGTAAAAATAACGTAGAAGTTTAATTAACGTGGACACGGCGCTCCAGAACACTCCGTTACAGTTCGGGGACTGTACTTTTACTATGTGGCGTGGCGGTTTTGTTTTGGACGGGGACTATTTGATTCACAGCGCACTTTGTTGTTCAGTTGAGGCAGTCTGTTGCATCTCCGTTGCATCAGTGGTCCGCGCTCACAGCGATTCGCTGTGCGTGCTCCGGCTGCGCCTCCGTCATTGGTTGGAATCCGCTACAGGGGAAATTGGATTGGTGGGTGGTAGGCAAGGCAAAGCGTCACTGTGTTGTTATCTTTTTTTTTTTTTCTTCCTGCAGTGCAGACTGTGCACATGTTTCAGGTAAACAAACCGGGCGTGGGTACCAGTGCTGCAGTGTTTAGAGCCGAGAAAAGCTTAAACATGTTGTGTTTCAGCTGGTGGTTATCTAACTCTTTTGAGGAAAAAAGTCTGTCCGTCTAATCAGACAGTTGAAAAAACAAACGAGGGTGTACTTAAAAAAACGACAACTCTCTAATATAAGTCAATATTATCATCATAATCCCTTTTATTATTACTGTGCAGTTAGTCAATTGTACTTATGTCAAATCATGATTTAATTATCTCTTTTCTTTGAAAAAAAAAAAAAACTTTTGTAATCAACAGCTGTCAGCTCCTATGGGTGCCAACTTTACTCTTATTCAATGAGACAACTCAGAGTTAGTGAATAAAGGGAGATAAGTTATTCAACCTGTCACTGTTATCCTAATGTACTTTGAGAATCCTTTTTTATCCAGGCTAATTCAGTCAGACGCAGCTGTCGGAAAGCAAATTAATTTACTCGTAAAGACTGTCAATATCAATTAAGGGAGGAATAAAGCTTTGTTTTTCTCCTTTCAGCAAATCCCGACGCTGAGTGAAAGTGCTGTTCTCCTGTTGCTATAGTAATAGCGGACACTGCCCCCTATTTTAGACTTGTTTTCTGGTTGCTGTTGCCATGGGATTTGCATCTCTCTCTCTCTCTCTCTCTCTCTCTCTCTCTCTCTCTTTCTCTCTCTCTCCCTCCCTCTCTCTCTCTCCATACCTGCTGGTATCCTACCACCTCACCTCCGCTCCCTGTTTTTTCTGCACCCCTCCTTGTCTCACCATTCCTCCATCTGATTTGCTGAGTTGCATCTCTGTGACAATATCATTTTATGCCAAAACCAATGGGCTTATTTCCACTTCTGCTGAATTTGCATATTGACACTGGCGTCTAGCCTCTGTAAGATTCCAGAGAGCGACACGTCTGTGTATTGACTTAGCGTCGGGAAACATCCAACTTGCATTGATTGTACATAATCACTTTATCGAGGGGGTCGTTTCCAGACGAAGGGGAAACGTGTCCTTTGAATCAAGTTAATCTACACAAACTCTTTGTAGATTATATTGAAGTAAATATTGAGTAGAACGATCTGTGTACTGTGACACACACAAGTCCATCTGTGTTAATCTGAGTCATAACGGGACAGCCCTGTCACTGAGGAGCCATTCAGCAAAATGCCCACTGAGTGGTAGCTACCATGAGTGGAGCTTTGAGAGATGTGTAGAAAGGCAACCTGATGCAACCTAGATAAATGTGGTTGTAATGGAGACCAGATTGAGATAGTAGCTGGTGAAGTTGGAGGGTCTCCCAGGAAATCGCTGACTGCTCTCTCTGTCTGTATTAATTGGTCCACCGAGGGCTTCCTGTTTGCGCATCATGAGAGAAATCCAAGGTGTTCATGACAGCACCGCCGCATTTCCCCCTAGTATCCACTATCAAGTACAATTTCCTTTGTCACTATTTGGGAAAAGATGTCAAATGTGTAAACGAAGCTTCAGAACACCTTTAATTCTCCCTCTTGCATTAGATAATCCAAAGGGCTTAGTGTCTTAGAGTGAAACCCGGTTGATCTAAATTTCTCAGGTTGTTAAAGCATCAGGGAGTGAAGGGAAGGCCGTTAAACTTCGGATCAAACTTGATTTCAGATCTTTATTATCATATGATAAAATTGTATTTTATGAACACGGCACACGTCGCTGTCCACCAGCTGATACCCACAATCATTGTCTGGATATTGTGTACGAGCCCAGAAGTCAGAAAAGTGGATGCTGCATGCCAAGTGCACGTATGGCACGTTAGTAGGGGTTACACCATCATTTCATCATCATCTCTCTCAGAATTTATTGTCCTCAACTTTTGCCCCTCTTTGAACATGCGATGAAAACATGGAATTCAGTTACGACTTGTGAATGGGAGCCTCTCTGATGGGATTTGCGGATTGTTTTTTTTTTTTGCGTGTGTTCAGCCTACAAATCACTAACCGTTTGTTTCCATGTTTGGCACGACAACAGCTAGTCGAGGTCTCGAAAATAAAGTGACGAGCATAATAAAAATGTCATTCTTATCCAGGCTGAGTTAATCTGCATTCAGCCACGACAGATCCGAACCCGTCAGTCGCGGGGTGTTTATTCACTATCCCTCAAGGACTTCATGGTAAATTAGAGGTGTTTGATACGAAGGACCACAGCGTCGGCTTTGTCCTCCTTTGGGATGTGACAGCTTGTATAGAACATCACTCCTAACTAGCTCTAAGTCCTAAAGGTTGTCTTGAATGAAGAGCCATACAAAGCTCGGCACCTGGCAAGAAAAAAAAAACTGAACTCCCTGTTTTAAAAGTTTACTTTAGTATCAACAGGTCGGTAAAAATAACTATAATCAAATTAAAAATAAGAATTAGTGTTAAATACTTATTAAGGGTCACAGATTTGTACTCAAACTTACCGTTCGTGCATCACTTGCCCCTTTGCAAAATTGTAGCTCTTTAAGCAAACAAGTCCCGAGTGGTTCCTCGGTGTCATTCGCAGCACTCAGGCCGTGTCATGCCGCCCTGCAGAGCCATGTAACCTCCAGAGAGTCGGCGTCTGTCACCTCTGAGCTTTACACGGCCGATAGTCTTACAGACCATATGGTTCGCGCACATAACGCAATTTATGCCGTTCACTCAGCGGACATTAAGTTAAAAGCTGCTCAACTTTATTTCGTATGTAAACTTTTTTATGAGGGTTTTTTTAACAGTCAATTTAAAAGTAGTGCTTCCTTACGAGGGGTTCCCAACCAACGGGACGTGGACCTGCCTTGGGTCTCAGTAGGAACTAAGGGGGGGAGATGCAATTCACGTTCATGTACTGCATTGTGTTTTCATTTAACAAAAAATATATAAAAAATACAAATTTATATGATTTATATACGTAAAACTTTAGATATCCCACACACCCACAGCAGGCATATAAATAGCTTACCCTAACCCATGCTCTATATGACCTACAAGCAAAAGAGACGATCAGCAAGAAGATCGGCCCCATTTTATTCGCTCTAAAAATAAAAGCACAGGGCAGCCAGATCAACCTCTGCAACACAAGGTGATGGTGCTCATACTGCTGTTGTCCACAGGGGTCCTCCTTTAAATTAATCAGTTTAAATCGGAACTATTTGAACATCTGTCTTCTCAGTATATTCCATATCTTTTTCACGTTTTAGTCGTGCAGGTGAGCCTTTTGTTTAGAGTGGCTTAATATCAATTTAAATGCACACATAGGTCCGACGTCACCCAACTTACAAGCAAACAAATAAACTTAACTTGGGGCAGAGATCAGCACCATAGTGCCCCTAACAGTGTTCCTCAAAACGGCCAAGTTACAGACAAGGTTTAGTGGCTCTGTGGAACTTCTGTGTGGCGCTGGAAGTCGGTTGTCAGTTTATGATTGTGGACGCCATTTCTGAACCGGCGTTGGCTACCGTTGCTCTCGCTTAGCGGAGCGGAGAGAGGCACTGAGACGAGGCCCTCGAGAGCAAACATGAAGACACGTGCTTTGCACCACCACAGAAAATCTGACCCGGGTTCTGAACAGAGAAATCCAAAATCGAGCAGCATAAAACAACTTAAAGGAAAATCATTCACCTTGCTCTTGTAGGCAACCAAGAGAGATGGGGGGAGCTCTTATATTTTTTTTACGTAACAATCAGCTCACATACGGGGCCAATGAAAAAGTGATTCATTTGTTTACATTGATACAAATTATTACACAGAATTAGTTTAATAATGACCAGTCCTTTCTGATGCACTTTCTTCAGTATGTATCTATACGAGGACTGAGCACATACAGTATGATACTTGCAGTAACATCAAGTTTTCACACTGCAGTGATATTGGAAAGAACTCCCCTTTGATGGCTGATAAAAAGAACAATATTCCTCTCTGGGGTGCAGTTGTGGCATCCGCAGTCTGTGTTTTTGTTGGCCTCATTAGGTCAGCGCTGGTGCTCATCCTCATATTCCCCCTCTGGATATTTTTCAGATGGCATTGTTGTGCTTTGCCATGAAATCCGCCAAAAAAAGAAACATGTTCCTTGTATTGTAATTTAATGATTTGTATGTATTGTGGGAACCCCTATTCTGAATTAACGGCTGTCATATTACATCGCCTTCAAAGGGAGCGACGATGATTTGTTCAAAGCGTGCAAACATTAAGAGTGAATTTCACAAGTGGATCAGATGCATTTAGTGAAGGCTTCTTTCATCTGCCGCGCGTGTGTGTGTGTGTGTGTGTGTGTGTGTGTGTGTGTGCGTGTGGGCATGTTCGGGGCCGGGCAGGAGATATTTCCCTTTAATCTCCTAAATTACGCAGAACTCACATGTGGATATGAAAACTTATAAATTACAAATGTCTGGCGCTGAGATGTTATGACGGATGTGCGAGTGGAAGTCTCTGACAGCTGATGCTATAATCTCTCCCTCCGAGCCGAGACACATCTCCATTTCATCAGAATTTTTTTCTTTTTTTTTATAAGGGTTGTTTTCAGACAAGGTTAATATCCCCCATTAATATTGACAAAACACATGTGAGACGTGCGGTAATTAATTCACACCCCGACTGTCTTATTTGTGCTCCAAAGGCCGGCCTGTGTGTGTGTGTGAAAGTGAGGGGAGATCACCCCTGGCTCATTAATATTTCACCAACAATAAGGCTGGGTGTCACTCACGCTCATCATCACCGCGGTAATGAGCTCACACTGCCCTCTTAAAGATCTGTTTATTATGCAGCCGGGCGCGCCGGAGACTCAAAGATACTGAATGGCGCCATGTGTGAAAATCTCTCCCAAGGTCAGAGACGCGCAAACGTTGCGAACGTTGTCAATGAAGCTGCGGGGAGACAGACAGAGTCGTCTCTCGAGCTATAAGAGGGAACCTTCACCTGACAGAGGGTGAGGCGGAGGTTCATTTTTAATAAACACAGCGAAAACATCACCTTTTTTCTCTTCAGACTGTGAAATTAAAAAGTGCTGAATCTAATCGGTACCTGTCAGGGGTAAGGTGTGTTTCCATGATTACTTAAACCTCCTCACTGATCCCTGCATAAATTATCAGTCATATTTTATCATCTATCTTCATGTGCGCCGACCCGGGAGCCCGAGAGGAGACACGCTGCGTGAATGTTTTCATGCAGGAACTTGTTTATGGGGACTTCTTCTCCCTGAGATGTTTTTTTTTTTTTTTTCTTCTTTTATTTTGTACATGATTCAAAATTTCCCGATGTTGAATCATGCATGTTAACCCGCATGTAATTTCACTTCGTGTTTTTTCGTTTTTCATGTGGACCACCATCGCGCGGGGCGAGCCATGTAATTAATTACTGCGCGCCAGAAATACATACAGGGGGATTTGATTTGAAATAGAAACATCTGTAGATAACCAGAGTTAACGAGCCAATTAACTAACTAAACCACCTGACTGTTGTTGTGTAAATAGAGAAGAGTATTAAAAGGGAACACCTATTGTGGGCTCTCCTCTAAAAGGAACTGCTAGCAGCTCATTAGGAGATTATTTAAAGAAAGCTGGTAATTAGAGACTTGTTTGCCAGAAACGGTAATTAAAGAAGCGAGAACTTGTTTGTAGCTGAATGTCCTCAGTTTAGCCAGTTTGTCAGTAACAAATTAATTCATCAGACAAACAAAGCCACAGATGCTTCATATATATATTTATATATATATATATACATATATATATTTATTAGATGGTAGTTTTACAATATCATTACAGGGCTGTTATTTATGAATTCTTTTAAAATGCTAATAAAGTTTTTCTTAGCATATTTATATAAAAAACAAACATAAACACTGTTTAATCTGCCCTTGGAACAATATGTAGAGTGATATTAAAGGTGCACTATGTAATGTTGGGGAAGAAGTTTTAATCGGGAGAGAAACTGATTAACAGAATAAACAAACAAACACAAATTACTTATATTTGCGGGACCCTTCTGGCTTCACACAGCATTCTGGACATCTTGTTTATTCAGTTATGGAAATAATATATATTAGAACTGTTTCTGAGTTTGTGTTATTATGACCTCAAAATTGTAAATGTTTATTTCTTTTTCCCAAAAACCACAAAGTGCACCTTTAACATCCGAGTCGTAAAAATCTGACAAAAACGGTCACATAAAAGTATTTGGCACCATTGAATAAGTAACACATGACTCTTTTAAAATATATCAGGATATTTTCTGCTAAAATGTGTTTGCTGTTCTGCGTTCTGTTTTTTTTTTTAAATATTAAGAGGCGACTTTATCAGGTGAGAAAAGTTAACAAGCTCAAGAGAAAAAAGTACAAATGTATCAAAAAGGAGGGGGAAAAAAAGAGGCATCGGTTAGAGAGATAACGCTGCATGCATAGATCAGCTTCAGCAGTTCAAGCTTATATGGAGTGAGTGTTCCTCCGAAAAAAAAAATCATATTATCAATATCAACATTTTGGTAACAGAAGTGATTGATCTAACCGAGATCCACTGGCAGCGTGCTCAAACTATTGTCCTTCTCACGGTGGCTGAAACATAAATACAACTCTCAGAAATATTCAGTCACTGCTGAGCCCTCATTTGCTCAAAGGCATCAGGCTTCTTTTCACGGGAGCCCCGGATTATTCATCTCTTCGAATGTCCGATCCGTCACACATCAGGTTGTGTGTCGTCGATCCCAGCTGCGGCTGCGGCGGGGGAGCAGCTCATCAGGTCGGCTCGCAGGTGTCTGGGCGCTCGCTCAGTCGAAATCTGTCACCCAGTGGTCCCTCAGCTCATGAACTGCGTGTAGCCCTCGGCGCCCGTTACTATGACATCCATCCAGATCCTCATGGCCTCCGGGGACGGGGCCACCATGTAGTAGAGGCGGTCGTGGGTTTTCACACAGAAGGTCAAAGACGGGTTCGGGCTCTGGAGGATCGCAGGAGGAGAGAGAGGGGAGACTTTTTAGACCGAGGGCTGCACCTGTTGCACGTTAATCCTCAGAGACATTACTCAGAACAACAGAATATAAAACTGTGTGTAAAAATTAAGAAAAAAAAAAACACCCTTTTTTTTTTTTTGCTGCACACAAAACAGCAGAACCTCTGACAATATTTCACAGTCAATATAAATTACGAGTGATTAGAAATGTTGCTTTATCTTGAAATGAGCGTAGTATTTTGAGGAACAAGAACAAGTTCAAGATCTCTACCCATAACTGCGTCTTAGGACAGAATCAGTATTTAAATTTTTTTCCCCAGCACAGATAAGTAGTATTGTGGAATTGTACACTTTAGATTTTATTCCATTATGTTTTTTGATAAAGCAAAAACATCCATGCAAAGAAAGTTAAAAAATCACAGATAGGGTGATGGAGAAAGAGAGCGTGGGTTACCTTGGTGGCACTGCGGAGGTGATCGTAATAAACCTCTTCGATCGCCTGAAAGTAAATGAGCCCTTTCAGCTTGGTCTCGTGCTTGTCTGAGCAGAGAGAAAAGAGAAAAGAAACATATTAAGATACATTACATTATGTCTCGCACTGATGCAAGACCTCTGTCAGCCCTGGCAGGAGACGGTACAATCATCGGGGCGACGTGGGGGAACATTTGATGTTTGTTTTCGGTCAAATAATAACAGACAGTGTGTTTTCTTTAAACAGATGTTTCTTATTATTCTTGGACCCTGGCTCACACCTGTGGAGAAGTACACTAGATGGACATGTGGACCAATTACATTTAAGATATTTTATTCTGGAATAGGGGCAAACAAAGAATCGTGGGAAATGTCAGTATAAGATGCACATTTCTGTCTAGAAATAAATTAGAAATAAACGTTTCACAAATGCTCATAGAAAATGGGATCCCCACACTTGATAGATAGATAGAGTGCTGTGGATGACACGGCTGAGTCGTAGTAAATCCGGGTGGATAAAGCATTTCAGGGGGGGGGAGTAAAAGTTGTACGAGGAAAGACTGATGTCAACGAATGAAAACGTAACTTTCCCAGGAAGCTGGCTGAAATAAATACGTATTTTTTACTTTTGGACAGACGTTCCTCTTCCTGCTGTTGGCGACACACTCAACAAAACAATCCAACAAGCCTGTAATTGTCTGAGGGTCGGAACAATTTTAAAGTGAGAAGCAGATATATTGGAGTGGATTGGGAATCAGTTGTGGTGTCAGACATTATAGACATTGTGTGACCTTTGCTCGCTCGTGGTGATTCTTGATTTGTTGACCTGTTGCATGTGATTGTGAGCACAGCTGTGGAGTGTCATATAATTGTTGAATGTTTTTAATGAATCAGCGCGGAGAAACGTGTGCAGGATTTATTATTTTTCATTGAAATGAACACATTAAATTAACCATCGTTAATAGGTCGTAAGTGTATAGCTAAATACTTTAGAAATAATCTAATTGTTTGTTTACTGTGAAATAACTTTTTACTAAAGTTTAACTATAAATGTACCCTTTTATTAATGACGGTTATTATAATGCGTTACTGTAGCTTTGCTTTTTTTCTGCTATCCTATACTCTGTACTCCACCACAACTCGGTGGCAAACATGATACAGTTTACTTCTCTACATTTATTTGACATCTTCAATGAAATGATGATGTAATATTGTAGAGGAAAATCTAAATGTTATAGATCCACTAGAAGAGATACACAAGCAAAGTGAAAAGTAGTTCAACGGCATTCACCGGCTTCAGCATTAAAGTAATGAACACAACAATCGTGATACAATAATTCCTATATTTTTCTGCATAATAAATGTGTTTAAAGTATATTTGATCCTTCTACTTTTGTACTTATAATACTTAACATGTGACATTTAGTTTTAACAGAGTATTTCTACACTGCGGTGTTACTACTTTGTATTAAAGTCCAAGATCTGAGCACTTCCTCCACGTCTGTTGTCGAGTGAGGAGGAACAAAACTCAGATCTAGATGGAGAAAGGAACCCGACACAAAAACAAGACGAAAGGTGTTAAGTCCTTTTTTTTTTCCCAGCAACACATACCCCATGAATAGGTATGAGCAGCACTGTGTCACAGTTAAAGTTAATTAAAAGTGGGAGTCTATTTCAAGCTATGCCTCAAGTCTTTACCATCCTATTAATTTGACTTGTTTTCTTCACTCCTACTTTGTCTCTGTGGTTTTTGGAGCCTCTTCCCTGCCGGCGAGGTTCACTTCCTGAGATCTTTTTTGCAAATCATAAAAAGAGAAAAGCCTCTTTTTCTTTTCTTTTTTTTTTTATTCTGTACGTATACATTTGATCTGATTTCCCTTCAAGCAGGTCAGACCTTCTGTCCGGTCCTTCGGACTGCTCTCCTCTGTTCACAGAGTATCTTGAAGCATGTTAAAAGCCGCTCCGTGCTGAGGCGTTCGGTCCTTACGATTCAAGGAAACCTGCGGATGAGAACTCAACGGACGCACTCGCTGGGCTGATTCTCTAGTTTGGGGCTAAACTGAAGGCATTTAAGTGCGAGGGAGGCTTTCTCTCGCATGTTGTCTTCAAATAAAATCAATTCAAAGAGTTTATGAGTTCCGCTCTTGTTCAAACAAACAGTGGTCTCTGCGTCGCTTCCCTCCACACTGAATAAGAAACAAACATCCAGCAACAATTAAAGGCAATCTTCTGAAATACGTCTGACACTTTCTCCTGCTTTCCCCTTTTCCCATAAGTCAAATCTGCTTAGTAATGAGATAAATGTTTTTGAAATGTGAGTTTCGTTTTATTAGTCACGAACAAGCCAGGAGCTAGCCTCCTCCCCAAGAAAAACACATCCAGAGAAAGTATTGCATCTTATTTCATCACCATCATCACCATCATCTTCGTCAGGAGTAAGAGGGTGAAAAGGCTAGGCAAGTGAGTGGAGAGACGGGGGGGGGGAGCAGGGAGAACAGGGGCGACAGTAATGAAAATACCCTTGGATTCTATTTTGAACTTGATTGTAAAATAATGTCTCAAATATGAGCTCGTGAATTATTCAGAAAACTAACTGTGCTCGTTTCGAAGTCGGGGGACAGTCTGATAGACGCGGATTACAAACTGACTCCGGCCTTAACACACAAGAACAAGGCGGAAAATTCCACTTAGTGCAGCTTTAATTAGTGTTTGGTTCCAGATGAATAAACGCTGCACGGGACAGAAGTCGGGCTTTATTGAAAAAAAAAAAACACAGCAAAGAGAGCGATGTGTTCGTTCTTCACAAGGGGCCTCGGCACTGCTGTCGGCTGAAATGAATAAATCAGGTCCGGGCCTCGTGTACACCAACTTCTCTACATAAAGTTCTGAGTTTATGAATACTATATATGAGCGGTTTTCTTATGTGAGCAAATTGGTTTGCCTTTAATCTGAAGCCCCTGAAGGCCGACGCTCGATTTGGACGAGCCAAGCAGAACTTTGAACACAATAGATTCCTTTATAGTGAATCCAGAGAAGTTAATATAAGTGACGCTTTCAGTCCTTTATCCTGTGAAGTCGTGTTGGTGCAGAGGACGCCGAATGGAGGCTGTGACTTTGACGCCTCAAAGGCACCGTGGAAGTTTTTAAAAAAAATGTTTTTATCTCAAATAGAGTTTGTGAATTTGCAGATTTCTGAAATGGACTTTGGTGGACAATCTCAAAAATATAACACAATATTTTTTGGATGATATTACAAGCCAGATATGCAGTCTAGCTGCTCCAAAAAACACTACAAAGCATGCTAACAACACATCTGGCACATGCTGTATGTTGTAAGATAATTAAGGACAGAGGAGCTTGAAACAACTGAAATGCTCTAATATAAAAACTGCCCGGTAAGAAGAAATATCGTCAAAAAACAAGTGTACGTTGCTGCGATGTAGGGCATCTTACTCAGATTTAGCTTTTGGTAGAACGGCCTGCGAACAGCGTATCTCAAACTAAAAACGGACAACATCCAAAAAACAATCCATTTTTGTAACATTACATATGTAGTGTATCGCCTCACTTGTCCCTGTGAAGGTTTTATATTGGACAAGCTGAAAGACAGGCTGAGCGATTGATGCCTTCTCTAAATATAAATGAGGGGGGGGAAAAATGCATCCTTTTTATAAACATAACCATAATTAATCGGGCTGCATCATTCTGAGTGAAATGATTTGTGTGTGTCATTTCATGCTTTCAGGTTACTTTATTATGTGATTCGTTGCTGTTTCTATTTCTGGTGAATTGTCAGGTGTATGTGCAGCGTCTTCACTACGTCACCCTGATGTCGACCTGTTGGCGTAACTCAACTCTTCTCCTTTGCTCCGAAGAACGTTTTATTTTCTCTGATCAGGTTTGTCATCTTTAAGATCCCTCTGCACTTACTGCATGTACAAGTGAGCGGGCACTTTTCGTTAATATTTGGACATTTCCTTGTACTTGCCTCATTGTGTGTTTCTATGGTGACACAACGATTAAACCATCAAGTAAATAAGAGTTCAAAGGGGCACAGGATCATGGGATGTGTTTGCTATAAAAGGTATCAACGCTGGTTTCTCTTCCTTACTGAAATGAATTGTAGCACAACTGGAAGTTCTGAAGTGCTGTGATTCCTCTAATTTGTATCTGTGTGTGATGATTATTGTGTGTAAATGCGTCATCTTGGGAGCACGACCATGATATCTATCCTCAGGTGTCTGAGTGAAGAAAGCTCAATTAATAAATGAACAGACATCCCCTCATATCACAGCTGCAGGGTCACTGTGTCCTCACCGACGTAATAGGCGAAGTTCCTCTTGAGGCGGTCGAAAACGAACCAGCGTTTCTTCCACGATTTGATCTTGCCGCCCATCTTCACCAGGTGGCCCTTGCACATCTTCTCTGTGAGGATGACGAAGGGGCAGGTGTCGATGCTGTGGCCCGACGACTCCACGTGGGCGCGCAGGTCGAACTCCTCCTTGCGGTTCGGCAGGTAGCGTGTCATCGGACGGGCCTGTGAGGAAAAGTGTCACATTGTTCAAACACTGCGAGCCGAGTGGTGAAGATACGGGAGCTGTTTTAAATCAAGCTAACCATCAAAATGGATTTTTCTTTCACAGTTGTTCTCTACATGGAGTCCTTAATAAATAAATATGTGAAATGTCTTATTTATTCTTTAATAATCTCAAAACATGAGACGTCTGATTTTAAGTCAGATTAAGTCTTTAGGGATTCATGTTTCCAGCAAGTTCAGCGTTAAGTGCTAATGTTTGTGATTTAAAGGTCCAGTGTGCAGGATTTATGCAGCTCTCTTGGCAGAAAATGAAAAATTGTTATGTTTTCATTAATGCATAATCACCTCAAACTAACACTTCTCGTGTGGGCCCAATTTTCACCCGACTTTTAGCTCTTTTTTGGTCTCCACCGACCCCCGAGAAAAATGGCCACCTTTGTGCCTTTGTTTGTCTTCTGTTTCATGATTAGAAGGTAGTGTACTGTGGGTTTATCTGAGCTTTTTTATTTTTTTTTTGCAGACAACAAGACGAAAATGAAACTGAAGAGCAACTGGGCTTAAAAACAAAACAGTAAAACGAGATCTGTTAACGCCGTTTTTTTAACGCCTTAAAAAACGCTGAGGGCAGAAACACGATCTCCGCAAGTACGCAAATGCGACGCAGGCATTTTAAGATATGCAGATTTTCAGGTGTTGTTGCGTTCTGGAGTGTGTCATCTGAAAATCGTAACGCAAACTGGGCGTTTTTTGGCATGAAACAAAAAAAAAAACAGGCATCTGTCTTGAGTTCACCAAAATAAACCATGGCTGAGCAGTTTGACGAAGCTCCAGCTGAACACGTCTTTTGTTTTTCTCCTTCCGTGCAGCAGCAGCACACATTCCTCCACAGACACCGTGTTTGTTTACAACTGCTAGTCATGGAATCGTTCTGGCCAGCTCTTGATCGCCATTTTGGACGATTTCGGGTTTGATACCTCCACCTGTGCTTCAGAGGGCTTCGTTTAATATGTTTACTGGGGACACGCGCTCGTAACAGCTGTGCCAGGCGTTGTCATTTGGACCATGTGTCTGTGACCGGAGGGGAACCGTAGAACTGAGTGACAATAATGATAATGACACCTTTTCTTGTTACACATAATCATTTGATGCATTGGTAAAATGAAAAAAAAAAAAAAATTACCGCAGCTTTAAGAACAAAGACAGCTCTGATGATAAGTGATCTGAGCGTGTTTGTTTACTCGCACGCCTGGTAATTAAATACAATCAGTCAGGATTAAAGCTTTAATTATGTGTGCATTATATTTCTTTGTGCACCCCCCCCCTTCATTTCTCTCTCTGTTCTTCCTCTCCACCCTCCTCTCCATTCTCTCCCCTTTCTCTCCCCTCCCTGACAATCTTTGATCTCCCCCCCTGCTCCCAGCCGCTCTTTACTGTCTCGCCTCTCATCCTCTCCCTCCCCTCCCTCCTCCCTCCTCTTCCCTCCTCTCTCCCCTTCTTCTTCCCCGCCGCCCGTCTCCTCCCGCTGCTCCACTGACCTGGGAGAAGTGCTTCTCTCTCATCTTCACCTCCTCCTCCACCAGCCTCTGCCTGTGGGCCGTCTCATCCAGGAGCCTCCTCTCGGCCTCCTCTCGCCTCCTCCGCTCCTCCTCCAACATCTGCCGCCGAGCCTGCACCTCCCTCTCCTGGGAGCGTCGGGAGAGGAGACAGAGGAACAGATGGAGAGGAGAGAGGAGAAAAATAGCAGTTGGGGGGGGGGGACAATATGTAAATTTAAGGCAAATATTGCAATACAAAGTGAACGACTGTCAGAAGAGGCTCGTGAGGATACAAGTCCCAATCCAGGGTTTTGTAAAATATATCCCTTAAGTCTGTATATAGAGAGGGAAGCTTTGCTGATGTAAAATGATCCTTTGCCGCTTTCAGACACTTACACACAGGCCGACTTTGTTTCAACATGTCGAAATAACACAAAGGTAAATAAACTACCTCGTTTCACCACACCTCGAGCTCGGGGATCACTTTGAGAGCGTTAGACAAGAGAGACCCTTGTGATAATTCAAACGTTATTGTTCGTCAACTTTCAGAGGCGGATTTACCTTCGATGATGATGTGATCACCTCATATTGTTGCTTTACACGAATTAATGATTTTAACACAAATGTTGCCAAAAATCTATAAAATTGGGTCATTAAATAGTTTTTTTTTTGTTACATGTGTGCAGAGTTTTTGTCTGATGAAATGCAGAACCACGAAACTTATAAAAAGTGTGTTGCAATGAACATACTTTTGATTATCTCACAGGTGATTTGCATACATTTGCCACATCGGGTCATACGGTTGAGTCATTTCATTGCCCTAACTTCCGCATCAAAGTCTATTATGTCTTTTATCTACATACTTCGCTGCAAAGCCGTGTTATTAATGTTAACAAGAGTGCAGAACCATTATATTCTCCATAGCTGTAACTCACAGTGCGGACCCCACTAGGTTTGTTGTGCAATATTCACAATAACCGTGATATAAAATATGAATGGTATTGTGTCAATAATACATATTTGATAATATTATCATGTGAAAAATCTTTTCTTTATGAGTTCATCTGGTTGCCTTTTCACTATTCATTGAGTATAATTGTTACACTTTTTGCTTTTTCGACTTACATTAGTCCACGCATTCATTCATACACTGACCAGCACATCAGGAGGAGTGTTTGGGGTTCAGTATCTTGCCCAAGGACACTTCAACATGCCGACCAGGGGAATCGAACAGGTGACCTTCCGATAACAAGCGGCCAGCTCTCCCCTCTGAGCCACAGTCACCTCCCTACTCTGATATTTTGAGGGTCATTTATTTGCCAAAAACAAGACGAAACACTTAATGAAGTATAGATAGACTGATTACAAGAATTTTCATCCCCTTTAAATTTCTATAGATAGCTGTCTGAATATGGTAACTGTTTCCCCACCGCATTATGTTTTTTACACGGCTGACTTTGTCTCCACCGACTCTTTAAAGGCATTATTTCTTAAAAGTGCTCTGAAAAGTTGCCTCATATCATATATAATGAAGACCATTAAGTACATGTCTCTTTATCTGAGTCCTTATCTTAGTCCCCAAATCTTGTCAGCACAAAGCGACGCCCCTGAGTGCTGAAAACTGTTCCAAAATGTTCTAATAGTAAAGCATTCATTACTCTGGAGGTGTAAGGGGCGGCAACTAATAATTACTTTCTTTAACACTTTATGACAACCAACTTCAACATCAATAAATGGTAAATTAATAGTTAACGAAACATTAGTTAATAGTTATTTTGCTGTTGAAATGAAGTGCTTTTTAATACATCATTACGCAATTGTTGTAATGTTGAAACAGATGTTTATATATACTGTGTCGTTCATCTTTACTACAAACTACATTTTAATGAACTATGTACTATTCATCAACGATGGTTATTATCAAATGTTATTTTTTTTGTCCATTATTGATGAATCTGCCAGTTATTCTCTACAAATCATTTTGCTTATAAAATGTTAGCCACACAGAGTTGTTTTATTCGACCAAAAGTCAAAAAACCTAAAGATATTAAAGTTTGTTATCATATGTGACACAGAACTGCAGCAATTCTTCACATTTAAAAAAAAAAAGGGGGGGCATCGTCAAATCCTGGGGCAACGTTGTTTGATTGATTTTCTGTCAAACTGGCTGAAACCTTAAAGAAAGTGATGGGATCGCTGGTGTTAGTGATGTCCAGTCGGGGTCAAAACTCTGCAGCGCTCATGTTGCGAACTCACTCTGTTCTCTATCAGCCTGGCTTTCTCCTGCTGCGCCTCCCTCAGCATCTTCTCCATCTCTTCTATCCTCTGGGCCTCCAACCCACAGGCACTACAACACACAGAGGAAAGGAGTGTGTGATGACACGACTACGGCAAGGATGAAAAAAAAGTCAACAGACATGCAGCCTGGGAACCAAACACTGAGAGCGGAAAAAAAAGGAGATGGAGACAAAGGTTTCCTCATGAACAGCAGTAAACTGAGTTCAGTGACCCTTCTCCTGGGAGAAGTCGGGGCAGACTTGAGTGTTCCCATGGAAACAGAGCCAGTCTCTCACCTTTCTGGGGTACAGGCGGAGTTGCCGGTGGAGACGCTGGTCTCCATGCTGTCTGAGCTCTCCAGGCTCAGGGTGTCGTACGCCTGGCTGCCGCTCGGTGGCGGCTGGTGGTGCAGGATGGAGTGATGGACTGTGGGAGACAGATCTGTGCAGGGAGACAGCTGTCACAGACTTACAGTGCCCTCTACTGATGGTGCAGAGTCATAGCTACACGCTGATTATAATCAGATCCAGAGCACGTTAAAACAAGGAGAGACGACACATGCTGTTCAAGGGAGAGATGCTCTGAATTTGTAGACTGTTTAATAGTTACGAGCGGCTGCCAGGTGAAACCCTGCAGTGTGTTAGACAGCACAGGACGGGACTGTGGGGCTGAAGTACCTTTGTTCTGCAGAGCGAACTGCCTCCTGGGGTCCATGTCCAAAGGGTTTGAAAGCATTAACTGCAGCCCCTGAAAACACATTGAGAGCATCACACATTGAACTACTTATTAGATTTATTCATTTTTCACATTTCCATGTTTGAAACTGACGCGCTCACCTTGGTGGATGCATTTCTCTCGTGAGCAACGCCGCTGGAGTGTGGCAGGGCTGCAGCCTGTCCAACCTCTCCATCTGATTTGGACTTTAACAGCTAAGAGAAGAAAAGACATATAGTTACTTATTTTTTTAACATTAGAGGAGGAAGTGGATATATTTTTGATCCAGGAGTCCTCGGCTCTTTTATGTTATTTTCTTATTCTGGAGGATTCTTTCAAAAAGACTTGCAGTGATACAAACTTTGGATTATAGATTGTGGTCAAAGACTTTTTTCTCACTCATTTTCATCTCTCTGAACATTTATTTGATAACTTCAGTTATTACCTGCTTTATATCAATTTAATTTGCTTGAAGAAAGTGATGTAACCCCTGACAGGCGGCATGTCAATGTATCCTCGAGTAAGACTAGAAAAGTGCTCTAGAAAAGTAGCACCTGTCTAATAATTATATTATTGGGGGATCCATCTCAAAGTATGACAGTGAATTGAATTTGTATTATAAGTAATCAAACAAAAAACAAAATAGCTTTATAAAGCTTATTTGTTTCTTCCTTATTTTATTAATAAAAATATTCACTCCTCATCAATTTTAAAACAGTGAAATACAGACAATGGTGAAAATAAAAACATAAAGTAGACCAGTAATTCAAGTGATGAGTTTTTAACTTGCAGGTCTAAGTCGTGTCTCGCATCATTTATTTCCTGTTTATTCAACTCGTCAGTCATCAAAAGAGGGATATTTTCATGTAAGCGGTGACATTTGATGTGTCTCCTTGTCAAAAATGATCTTAGTTGTGGTTGAAACCTTGTATCTCAGAATCAGCACATGTCAAACTTTTGGCTGTGGATTCTTATTCCAGCTCAGGGTGCGTTTATAAGTGAAAGACAGGACTAGAGTATCTCAGCATCTCCAAATAAATAGTCAAAGCAAAGTCTATTATTTAGCCTCACATGTCTCAGTGTCTTCGAATGTGTCCTATTACAATTTTTCTTTAGCAGTAGGAAGTTTTACAGAAGTTTGTTTGGACCACTAGAGGGCCTCAAAGTCATAAGAATATGGATAGTTGAGTGGCTGGAGAGAAGGTTCAGGGAGTTCAAGGCAATGTGCTGGCCTTGCAGTGAGGGAGTAAGAGTGGAGAGTTTACCTGCCCCTGTCTGCGTGCGGAAAAAGACTTGGCAGGCAGCGGCGGAGGACATGGCCGAGGCTCTCCGGCCGCCATGATGTCCTGGTACCAACGCTCGAGGTTAATAGGAGGCATTGCGTTCCTGCTCAGCTCGGGCTGGCTCTGAGGTGATGATGACAAGCATCCAGCCAAAGGGGAGGTGTGGAGGGAGGGGGGCAGTGCAGGATCAGCATCAGTGACAGAACATCAAGCAGATAAAGATAAACATTCGTGTGGCAATCTCAAGCAAAACACTGAGATGGTGCCAACGTGGGACCCCCCCTTCCCCACAGCATTCAGGAAAGATTAACAAACCTGTGCAGAGAGAAAGGAGGAAGGACCACGTGCAGCCGAGTGGCATGAGAAGGCCGACTCAGAGGATGCCAGTTGGAATGATGCAATAGAGGCAGAGGAAGAGGACGGATCAACTCTCTGCATCCCAAAGATCTGGCTTAACTGACTGACTGTGATGTACTCCTTCACACAAGACAACACAGGGAAACGTACATTCACAGAGCCGGGGGAGAGACAGAGAAGAGAGAGGAAACGGTTGAGAAGAGAGAGAAAACATGTCAGAGAGTATTTGGCAGAGAGCAGGCAGGAGTGTCTACCTCACACGGCAGAGCTGGAGCGACAGCGAGGGAGAGGCAGTGGAGAGCGGCAGGGGAGGAGGAGCGAGGTGGCAGAGAAGCACTTCCATACATCTTATAGACATCAGAGAGCCTGAGGTACTCCTGCATCGACAGCCAGAACACAGGGATAAGGAGGCTGAAGACGGCGAGAGTCGACACTTCAAAAAAGTCATGCAAGGATGCACAAAGCAAACGCAGCTCACTCACTGTGTCACTTTACAGTTTCTTCAGTTTTGTTGTTTTTGCATAATCATCGACGGAGCAATTCTCTTAAAAAATGCTTCAGTTTGAGATATGACATCCGTACGTGAAGAACGTACAGGCCTCAAACCTGTGAAACTAAGAACATTTGCTCAACTACCCTACTTCCAGTATTTCCATGTTCTGCTACTTTTAATTCTGCTTCACTACATTTTAAAGGCAAATGTACTTTTTACTCCACTACATATATTTGGTAACTTGATCAACTTATTACTCTGCAGATTTCTATGTGGCATCAAGAGCCAAAATAGCCCATGTTACTTATTATGTTAATTATTTTATGTTACTACTAGAATAGGTTTACAGGCATTAATGCTCAAAAAAAAAAAAAACATCGGTTTTCTCGTACTGTCAATCACTGCAGTCTGAAACACTCGTTTTACACTTGTTTACACTTCACACTTGTTTTAGCGCCTGTCTCTTTAAGCCCCTCCCCCTCCTGAATAACAGGCCCGCTCTGATTGGTCAGCTCACACATGCCTGAGCCAACACCGCTAACAAAAACAGAGCAAACGTGTCACACAATGATGTACTGTGATGTCACAAAATCGTAGAATTAAAGGGTAATTAAACTCCCGAGGATACATTAAAGGGGCAGTGTTTTTTGTGGAAGCGAGGAGAAGAGGACTAAAAATGAAAAAGGAAAACAAACTCTTTCATATTCAACACATTTTACTGGCAATCTGATAAAGAAAAAACTCTGAAAAATCCTAGAATATGTTAAATATTGGATCTAATAAAAGACCAGGTGGATGATTGGTATACCCTTAATATAAAGTATATATATGTAAATATACTTTTTAGGTCCACTTAATATCGGATACCTTAAGACTTTTACTCGACTACTACTGGAATAGATTACTTTAACTTTTACCGGAGTAATATTTCAACAGGATGTCTTTAATTGTGCTAACTCGCAATAATCCACATCCACACACTAAAAATCATGCAATGATGCACAATGCAAACACGTGTCTGTATCTTTAAAATGAATAAAGTTCCTTCTGAGTTTTACATTTTTTTTTTGCATCATCTATTTATGTTGTAGTAAGCAATTCCCTTAAAAGGCTTTAGAAACCAGTGTACAAACCACAGACAAACTTCACACATATAGAAAAGGCAGAAACACCTCAAGCTTGTCGTTTGTCAGTACTCGCTATTGCACCATCATGCCCACCACCATGTTTGTTTTTCTTGTCGTGGGAACTGCAGCGCAGGCATTTTAGGATTTGTTAGGTTTTGTCACAAAGAGGATTTTAATGGGATTTTACCTCTTGTAGCCTAACAGGGCAGAGCTCGGGGGAGGGGACGTGAGGGGAGGAGGAGGAGGAGACGGAGGCAGAGGCAGAGGAGGGACTGGGGCTATGAGGAGGACCGTCCGCATAAACGAGGTCAGGTTCGCTGATGTGGAGAAAGTCCTGTTTGAAAAGTTCATCTAAATTTAAAAAAAAAATGTACTTGGAAGGAGTTTATTTTTTGCGTACTTCTCCTCAGGTTGTGATATTAATGTCACACATGGTTCCTGCTCACCTCTTTCATGCTGCTGTTAGGCTTTGGGAAGCTCCTCCCCCCTGTCAGGGTGTGGTACCTCTTCTCCAGGTGACACAACCTCTCCTGCTCCTGAGAGGCAGAAACCGGTGTGTACTTTTAATAATCAGCATTTTAGAACGTTTTCTGTAGTAAATGATCTGCATACTTCCTCCGCCACTTTTAAATATATGCCTCCTGTATAGGCAGAAGTACTGACCTTCTGTAGCAGCTGCAGAATCAGCGTCCTGTCTTTAACCATCCTCTCACACTCCTGAGCCGCCTGTAACCCCAGCTGCTTCACCTGAGCCTCCAGAGTGCCCATCTTCTCCTGTGAACCAACATGTCCAGTTTCATACAATCTTACGTTGATGATCAATGTTTTACACACACACACACACACACGTGTTTTCTGCCGTCCCCACCTTCCTCTGGGCCACGCTGCAGTGATACTCAGCTCGCTCTTGTAGGAGCTGCGAGCTCTGAGCCTCCTTCCTCTCCTCCAGACTGCTCTCCTCCTCCAGCTGACAGAACTCCAGCTCCTCAAACTGCTTGGTCCCGACTTCCAGAGCTTCAGTTTTCTGTCCAGATATACACGCGGGTTATTCGCACCGTTTGACATCATTTGAACAGAGATATTAAAGGATAGAGCTGACATATGTTTTCCTATTATTAACAAAAATCCATGAAAATACCCAAACTAGAAACATTTTATCGACATGTTCCTTCCTCATGGTGAATACCGACTCGCACAGCTGCTGTAAAGCGTACGTATCAGTCCTCAGTTGAAAATAGTCTCCAACAAATGGACTGTTTACTCCCATTTGTTCAGATTTCATGTATATGAGCAGACATCTATGTTAGGAGGAGCTGGGGCTGGTGGCAGCATGACAAGTGCCAAGCTAGGAGACCACAGTTCTGTTTCCATTTGTAAGGGTGCAACCGTAGTTTATTTTTAAAGGGTAACTCCACCAATTTTACACAATAAAGCGTGTTTACAGATCTTGGGGAGTATAACTGCATATGTGGAGAAAGGAGTATAAAGTATTTTGTGGCTCCAGAGAAAGCTGCGTTTAATGTAATAAATTGATCCAGTGATGTCACTCCCTGGCCATGATGCACTGTAGGTAATGTAGGCTATTTATCAGCTTACGTGCAGCTTCCTCTGGAGCCATGTAAGGCTTTATACTACTTTTTTCACACATAAACGTTCTCCCAAAGACTTGTAATAAAACTTAAACGTGAAAAATGACGCTTCAACAAGACAAAGGGACAATTTCGAGCCGCGTTTTTGGGGGGACAGAACTCTTTTGTAAGCCAAAAGATAATCTTGTTCTGACCGTAGCTGAGTGTTTTTTTTCTGACCAGACGACACGCACAGCATCATCACAAGGTAAAACAGAACATTTGACCTTAAGAAATGATAAAGTTGCAACATGCAGAAATGTATCTTGCAAAAACATATTCTGGCGACTGGGTTGTGCACATACAGGGGTGGAGAGGTAAAGGAGGGAAAGGAAAGGAAAGTACTGAGACGTGGACTGATATATTGTTTTTGTTCAGGTGTTTTCATGAAATTTGTTCATAATAGGAAAAACAGACACCAGCCTTTGCCTTTAATGTCCACGATGAAGTAGCCAGCCTATAAACACAAGTGTTCTCACGTGACTTGTATCATTCACGGTAAAATGCATGCAAACCTTTTTAGAGCAAAGCTGTTAATGAACATGATTAATTATTACTAAACAAGCATCCGAAATGAGGGGACAGCAGAAGCGTTGTTTACGGTTTGGTCACACTTACAAATGGCGCTGCTGTAACCTTAAATGGTTAGATAAGAGAGAGCGACAGCAGGAAAAGAGGAAAAGCTCACTCTGCAGATCTACGAGTAGCTCTAAGTGCTTCAAAACAGAGTCAGCGTTACGTCTGCGGCCGGTTCTGTGCAGGTCATACTACAGTACTGTGGTGTTTGATATATTATAACTCACTGTTGCCAGCCAGTGGGCTGCGTGAGAACACTGACCCTGCTGAGCTGCTCCTGTAACTGTTCCCTTAGAGACAAGGGGCACTTATCAAACTGCCTCTTCAGCTCATTGTACTCATTCTTCTGCTTTTCCAGGACCTTCCGCTCAGCCGACACATTAGCCCTCCCCTAAAAACACATAGAAACACACACACACACATACGCACAATTGGGTATGCATACACACACACACACACATAAACACACACACACACAGACCAACCCAGGGAGAAACAAAAAAAAAAAAATCACAGACAACTCAAATCCATGCAGCCAAGCTTTAAAGCTGACAGGCCGAGGTGGTTATTAGAGGATTGAAGCAGAGGTTAGACTGGTAGCAGAGTTAGTGGTTACAGTGCTCGGTTACATACATGTGGGAGAAAAAATCAAAAGGTATGTGCATGTTTGAATCTACATTTTAATGCCGGTCACATCCAGATAAAATTCACTGAGAGGAGAGTTTGTGCTTTGTGTTTTTTAGGGACAAACAGCTCATAAACAGGCAGTGCAGGTCAGTTGAAGATCTGTAGATATTGTGTACCTAGGCAGCTGTGTACATTCAAGAATGAGTGAGTTTTTAAAATAATCATCCACAGGAACATTTCCAACATTCACGTGCAGTAGCTTTTAAGCAAACTGACATGACACAGTTGTGTGTTCCCGGGCTGCCCACCTTCTCCTTCTCCTTCTGGGTGGCCTTGTCCAGCTGGCTGAGTTTGAGCTGCAGCTGAGAGATGATTTCATTCTCGGCCTCCACCTGCTCCTGCTCGGCCCGCCGCTCCGCCTGCAGCAGGGCCTGCTCCATCTCCGCCTAGGGACAGACACCGAGTCACAGTCTGCGGGCCACCAAATGCCGCCAAGCTACGTAAATACCGAGAGGTGAAAATAGAGAGAGCATACAAATGAGGAGTGTCTGCTTGTGTGTGTGTGTGTGTGTTGACCTCCTGTTTGGTCTCTTGTAACTGCTGCTCCAGTTCACTGACTCTGTGCTTCAAGTCATCAACCCTGGCCAAGACCCTGCTCCTCTCCTCCTCGAGATAGACCTGCTCCTGACCGGCAAACAGCTCTTCACACTGAGGGCGGATTCAGATAACACTTTAGATGAGGTGGCGATCATAATAATCGCATTAAATGTCTGATTTATCTCGTGAAAAGTTACTACAGTTACGATCCAGTTTGTGAACGCTGACTATTAGGACAGGGACTAGATTATATTGTATGAGAGCATATAATGAATAAATATATCGAGCAATCTTGTTAGGTTAAACCTTTAAATATTCACTACTGATATGATGTTATAAGACATACAATTAGATTTAGATTTCATCGATCACAAATAATCCAACACACTTGCACGTCTGCATGCATGTGTGTATTACCTCTTGGTGTGTGCTCTCCGTGCTGCTGGACTCCTCTCTCTGGGTCTCCTCATCGTTCTCCCTCTGGGCCCTCTGAAGGGACGGCCCCCCTCCCGCGTCTGAGCCGGGTCCTCCGGCGCCCCCTAGCAGCCCGCTCCTCATGGCCTCAGCCAGCTCCACAGCGCTGTCCTCGTGATTATACTCCGCACACAGATTGAGGATGGTCTCCAGCCTGTGACGCTCCTGTAGAAGACGTAAGCAAAGCCGCGAGCGCACATTATAGATTGTATTGCAAATCAGCTTTGAGCGTCCTTGTGTGACATTGTCCCATTTGCGGGCAGCTGTCGCTCAGCCACTGGCACAGGACAACTGTAACCTGATAGCAGGAGGGCCGAAGCTGATGTAGTTCGTCTCTCAGGAGGGGTTCATAGTAAAACCCATCAGAAATGCTCATGAACGCAGATTCTGACCGTCGTAACTGTAAGAAGACGTGACTGAGATTTGTTCGCAGCGGCTGTCATCTGGTTTTTTAACCGTCTGAGCAGAGCTGCTTTTAATGTTCCTCTGTGTTCTGCCTTCGTTTGATGACCCACATGGTTTTAGTTTCTGTCTGATCTGTTGTGTCTCCTCACTCCAAACAATGGGATTCTTGCTTTAATGCTTAGACAAAAAAAAAGCAGCGCAGAATGTGGAATGTTAATTAGGAATCTGGCAAGACGAGCAACAATTGTGCCTGGTGTGCGTCTTGCAGCAGTATTGTTGCTTCTACAACCACCAGCCCACTTTTGTCTGGTATTTCGGAGTAAATTACACACCAAGTCAATCATGAGGATTGACTTCAAGTGCAAGAATTATACCTTTGACAGTTGTTTATGCTGTTTGACTGGTTCATTTAAGGCTACACGCATTAGCCACTTAGCTTAGCTTAGCTTGGAGAGACTGGAAGCAGGTGGAAATAGGTAGCTTGGGTAACAAAGTCTCTCTGTCAGCACATCTAAAGCTCTATAATTAACATGTTATATCATATTATGGTATGGTACATGAGGCAGATATTGTAAGTAGAGAGTGAAATCTACCATCATCTCTCCACAAGAAGCTAATTAAACGTATTTCTTAAAAATGTGTTAAAACTTTTGCTTCAACTTGAAAATAGTAAAACAACACACTGTAACACTGAAACAAACTCCTCTACCTTAATATTCCTGAAAGGTTAACTGCAAGATATTTTTGCTTCATTTATCACAGTAGAAATCCTCTAAATTTACCGTAGTAACCCGCTCAGAAATAGACATTTTTGTGCTCGGTTACAAACCAGCAGTTTGGCCTCGTCCCACTGGAACTGACGCTAAAATTAACTTTTCTATTACACCTCTTCCGCTCACGCTATGCCCTTTACTTTTGATGAGCGATAGCACGCAGCGTGGCTTTTCGAAGTACAGAAATATCCACGTATGTAGGTTGGGTTCAGTAAAGTGTGCGCCAACTGTGCTAAGAGAGCAGTGTGCCAGCTGTAGGGCCTTCATTTCACTGGCAGGAAATCCTCCCTTTGTCTCTCTCATCTATAGATCTGCAGTTTATCATTTCTGTGTGCTTCTGTCAAGGCTGTGATACCAAAAAGTCGAGGATCTAGTCCAGGATGCAACAGGAAATTTATATGTGCTGTTAGTCAACATGGTGGAGCCTCCAGACTAATAATGCGGGACACGTCGTAAAGGTAAATTAATAGGACACATTTAGGAAAATGTGCTTATCTGCTACCTTACGTAGAGTTAGATGAGGAGACAGCTACTGTGGTCATTGATTTTCACACAACATGATTACCTATATTCAGTATGTGTGTTTTGCTATGTGTATTGACATATTTTACTGTATAAACACAAGCAAAAAAAAACCCTCATCATCATCATCCAATATTTGCAGAGTAAAAGCTACAGCACAGAAGCACGACACAGCCAGAAATCACTGGAAAACCTAAAACTCCTCAGCCGACGCTGAACATATCTCTCAATTTCTCATCCGTTCACGTACATGTTGAGGCGTACATCGTCTTCAAAAAGCACGCACATACTGTATCCACAGCAGTCCGACTCAGACGCACGTTGTCTGTAACTCTTATTTGTTACCAGAAACCTTTTGGTTCCTGAAATAGTCTGTGGACAAGGAGGGCCGGGAAATACATCCCCCCCTCCTCCTGCTATGGTCCTTTCAGCTGTCAGTATGGTGGGGGGACTAGAGGGTGTGGACTGAGGATGGATAACAAGTATGCTGTCTATATGATCGTGTCTGGGTACCAATAAGAAAGAACCGTGTCCGTCAAGCAGAGGCAGCCCTGAAAGTAAAAGCCACTCGTCCTTTTGATAAATATAGTGTTGAGCAATAACCAGCCGCGCCCTCTGCTCTGGACCTCAAGACATGTGGAGGAATGTTCACCCCGTGTCACTCGGGCCACATGGGCTGACGGTGCCAGTAATGCTCTGGGGAGATGAGCTGGTGGCTGTGTGCCAGGAGATTTAGACAAGATATCTGAATGCAGACATGGCGTCTGCCGTGCCAACAGCCTCAGCGCCTTCTCCCCCCTCAACTGTACTCACGTCCTTTAAAATGATGGTGTTTATAGACCCTGTAGTGTTTGTCCTGTGTCATTTTTAAATCCGTAGGGTGAAGCCAAAGATACTTTTTCACATTGTGTTCCTTACTAACCAACTAGCTAACTACACAAATAAACCTAAAGACGACCTGTGTTTAAATGTGAAATAATGAATAGGGTTTTTTTTTACAGTTTATTATAGTTCGGCATTTGTTTTTTTCTTTTTGTAGAGAGTTTAATACCAGTCTCACGTCTGTACATTAATATGACGCTGCAGCAAAGAAATGTTTAGCTTAGCTTGGCCTAGTGTAAAGACTTAAGAGGGGGGACACAATTAGCCTGGCACTATCCAAAGCTAAAACAAAAATGAGAAGGAAATCTAAAGTTACGCTATTTAATTTATTGTTTATAACTTGTTCAGTTTGTGTTGTGTTCAATTTGAAGTTTTAGGAGATGATTAGCTTAGCATAGCATAAACAATAGAAACAGAGAGAGCTGTGTCTCTACAAAGGTTAAAAAAGTCTCCCTACCGGTACCTCTAAAGCGCACAAGTGATGTTGTTTCTCAATAAAAATCTGTTTAATCCATATAAAAACATCACAATATACACTTAAGTATGAAGCTAAAGGAAACAATTAGCTTATCTTAGCGTGAAAGACTAGAAACAAGGGAAAAGAGCTAGCCTGTCTCCATCTAAAGCTAAAACATCTGCCTAGCAGAACCTCTAAAGAGCACTGATTATTATCATGTTGTTGCTTAAATTTGTTTAATCTGTGTTTAAAAATAAAATATTTACACTTGAGGAGATGATTAGCTTAGTCAAGTATGAAGACTAAAAGCTAGCTTGACTCAGTCCAAAACTAAAACCTCCCAGCTCATTATAAACACATTTCTGGCTTCTTCGATTTGTGTGAAAATGATTATATTTCACTTTAAGCAAAAGGAGATGTCGCTTAGCATAAAGGAAAAAGTATATATATATATCTTCAGACAAAGCTCGGCTAGCTGTTCCTCCTGTCTCCCACCACCAAGTCGGTGGTGAACATGATTGCACATCTAGCAGGGTAAATTTAGAGTTATTTTTCCAGATGTGGTGGAGATGGAGTAAACGTGGACTTACAGTCGTCAGGTCACCAAAAACATGACTCCAGATGAATGCTAATGTTGCTCCGTGTGTGCTGGATGTTTAAGAAACATTTACGATGTTTTGTGCTACAATTAACAATATATATACGTCCTGATATTTCTGTGGCTCTGCACCTGTCAGCTTGTTTTGATGTTTTGCTCCTAATAGATTATTGCAGATTTAAAACGTATACAAATTCCATCCTTGCATAAACAGGATACAGTCTAAACAAAAAGTCAAAACCAGAGCAGCAAATGTTTTCTTCGTGATCACTCACCAGTTTCTCCATTTCCTGCTCACGCAGCCTCTCCTCTCTCTGCCAGCGGTGGTATTCCAACAACTCGTCCTCATTGTCGTTGATCTCAGAGATGCTGTTCTTGCGTTCCCGGGTGTATGGTTTCACAAGACTCTGCTCCTTGCTGGAAGATCCGCTCATGCTCATGCAGGGGGTCTTTCTTTGGCTATGAGGGCTGGCAAGAGGTGACGAAGCAGACCGAGAACCCAGGCCTGACTTGATGCCACAACCAGGCCTCTGGTTGTGCCTGCCTCCAGACTCCTTCTCTAGCCCAGAGATTGAAGATGGACTTTGGGCATACAGTGCCCTCATGGCTTCTGCTTTGGAAGGACCTATAAGTTTACGGGGGCCCTGCGGGCTGTCGGGGACTGGTTTGGCAGTGGAGCCCTGCGATCCTGGAGTCCCTCTGTGGGACATGTAAGGGCTGACAGGAAGACGTTCTTTGGTGGACCCAGTTGGCTCTGGAGTCCTGAGTCTTTGAGGGACCTCTGGGTGAGACAGGGGCTGATCTCTCATTGGACTGGGGGATCTCTTCTGCAGGGAGGAGCCTCTTGTGCGAGGACTGGGTGGAGCCGTTGGGGAGAATCTGACAGATGATGGTTTGCGACTAGAGTTGTCTGTGCCCTGTCCTGACCTTGATGTGGCCTCACCTCTTGCACTCCTAACAATCTTTGGGCTCTCCTGGGCCCTCTGACTACCACTGGTACCACTCGAGGCCACAGAGAGCGAGGCCCTTGGATGGGGGACGGGAGTGTGGTTGTTATGAGCAGACCTTGCGGGTACTGGAGGGGTTTTGTTGCCAAGGTTATGGCTCAGAAAGCAGCTGCTGTTTTCATAAATGGATTCCTCTTTCATGGAGCCATTTCTCCCATTGAGCATACTTGTCGGAGAGGGCTGTTTACCCGATCCTGACGATGATGAGACCTTCAGAACCAAAGAGTCCTGGAGGTTCTTTGCTAGGTTGTTGGATCTGGAGTCTCCGTTGCTCGGAAAGGACTGATGATTCCCGTTGAGGACACTGTGGGAGTCTGCGGAGAGAGACAGAAACACTTGTGCATGAGCATTCCTGCTGAATAAAGGAAGCAGACGCTTGGAGAGACAGTTGCACAAACAAACATAAACAAACACAGTGGGAGGAATCCGTCTTGCGTCTTCTTTGCCCTACTGACATCCAGCACACCTCAGGTCAGTGCTGTGGGACATAAAAGGGAAAACACACATGCCTGAGCATGTCGTTGAACACACACCATAACACAGAGTGTCTCTGTGGCTCCCTGTAAATAGTGATAAATGTCTCCTGTATGAGGGATGTTGTGCTCCTCAGTTGTGCTGTAATCCCACAGGGATCTGGAGCTGCTAAATATAAAAGCTGCAGCCGTGTACCTCATTCGGGGCTGATGAAATCAGGGGCTGGTCAGGAAAGAGTGGGCCATACACACTGGGCAGGGTGTGGCGGCTCTTACTGTACTGTTCTGACAGCCAAACCAGTAAGGTCAGAGGAGAATGGACTCTAAATATCATCGACAGCACGAGGGGCCAGAATAATATAACATCACCTTGATGTAACTGCATAGAGAAAGATTACAACAGTCCTGTGTCACAATGGGGTCACACCTTGAGCGAAAAACCACAGATTGAAATGAACTAGATCACAATGTAGGCCACAGATAATTAGTCCCGAACAAGTTATTTTCTGCTTTCGGTCAGATAACGGCCAGTCTTTGAGTCAAACTTCAGGACCAACTGTGCAGTAAAATGTCAGAATCACAAATCACACGGAAGAACCAAACAAAAACATCCTGTCAACTTCAAAACTCATTGACTTCTGAGATTTGCATCAACATTTCAAACCAATGAAGTGTTTCACAGTTATCTTTTATCAAGTTTACTACATCTCAGTGTCCATTTGCTCGAACATAAGCCCTAAAAGCATAGATATTCTAATCAACTAATCATGTACAGCTTGATCACAACATGTCATCCTACCCAGAGGCCAAAGTCTTGTAATTCTCTCTTGCAGATGTACGATCCTTGGTCGGGAACTTTTGCAGCATCTTGATATTTACACTAAGGAATGGAGAGTCCAACTGTGAATAAATACCTCTCAGCTCAAAGCATTTGCTCTGCCCAGAATAGCTTCTGAGGAAACAGTAAAACCTTCGTGCACACAGTCACCACTCAGCATCTTTTTGTCTGTGTCCTTTCTAACTGTCTGAAACACAAACCGTGTGATTTTCACAACGGCTGGATCACAGCAATTGTTCCAATCTGGAGAGTTATATCATTATCGAAGCGGGGTCGTTACCAGTAGGATGAGTTCTTGAGGTGCTCACTCCTCCAGGCAGCATGCTCTTCATCCGCAGGGCCTCCTCTGGGTGGTTGAAGCGAAAAAAGGCAGACTGGCCAAAACACAGCATGCACCCTGCCAGGAGACAAGACAGTGTGGGGTAGGAGGCTGTCAGTGATGTGTTAGTCAGCATTCTCAGAGGCAAAGTCTTAGCAACGCCATGAATGATTCTGATATTAAATTAGTGGTTATTTAGTGTTGTTTTGTTCATATTTCAGCATTAGTTACTCTCAGTTACTTCAACCATTCAACTAATTCTGGTTAAAATGGGACCCCAAAGCTCTCTTTCAATGTCTTGGAGAGATTTGTTTTAACATGCCATGAATGTAATCGACATTTCAGCTCAACATACCTACTGTTAGTTATTTGTGATTGTTATGTCCTAGTCCTCCTAAACAACAGGGAGTGTATAAATTGACATAAATAAACCGACTTTAACTCACGTGCAATCAAACAGTGAGTGAAATCAACTCCTCCTTTCCCTGCATTTCCAGGGGCTTTCGAGAATGCCTGCTATGTTTCCCTGAAGTTTTGTTTCCAGTAACGGATATTCCACAGGGAGTTTAATGTTTATTTCATCCTTCAAGACAAAGTCGAAGGTCCGTGTGGCTGCAGCATTGTTCCTTGTGATACAGATGAAGCCGTTTCCTACATTCCTGAGCGGTTTTAATCAGGATTTCATGACATGTCCTTTGAATGAAGCATAGCCTGAAGTATTCTTGTTCGGCAGCTGCTGCCTCCACACACGCTGGCTGATCACCAGGCTTCAAATGACATTCTGGTGTAGCTGCTGCTGGCATGGATCCCATGGACAGGGGACTGAGGGGGGCGGGACTGTTATGCCTATTTTATGGCAAGCATGTTTGTTACTGGAAGGACATGGGACTATTTTGACCGTGTCATTGTTATGTAAAGTCCACTTTGCCTCCAGTCAGCCCAATAATAAGCAGAAGCCAGTCTATGTGTGTGTGTCTACATTAACCATTTTTAATGATTTGTCTGAATGTACATACATGTGATTTCAAAGATAAGAGGGAGATAAACAAGACTGAGAGCCTATAGTCATGCCAGTGTCTCATCAATGTACAACAGTACTTTGGGCTAAATTGTAATGTCGACATGCTAACAGGCTAACACTGACTATACTAACATGCTGAGGCCTGGCAAGTGTAATGTTTACAATGATCACCGTTTTAGATTGATTGTTTTGGCATGCTAACATTTTCCAATTAAAACTTGCAAAGGGGAAAGTGTTAGGGGTACATTCTATGGCATTCTGTAATGGTGCCACCATTTCTAGAGGGTAGCGTGGGCCTACTAGCTGTCATTATCTGTCTCTGTCAGGGGTCATTTTTTTCATCTGTCAATCGCTAATCATCATGTATAGAGATGTATAAAGTACGTGCAAAAGACAAATGCAGATGTCAACAGAGACATATGCAAAAATGTAAGTTAGCTAATGACAGAGTAAGGTTTAGCTAATCTTATGTTAATGGAATGCTAACACAACCTCAGCTAATATTGCATAATTTAAAATTAATTTCCCAGTCTGGGATCATTAAAGTAATTCTATCTATATAATTACCACATTATATAAACACATAACTTCAGCCTACCTTTGTTTCTGACTGTGTACTGTAACCGTGGTGTGTTCAGGATGTTTGAGGTGTGGGGGCGAAAAAAAACAAAGGTACCAAATTTTGTGCCAGTGAGAAAACGTTGACCTGCTGATGGCACTAGATAAAACTGTTTGCAACCAGATTCATAAGGATTCATCTGCTGGCTATCCACTGAAATTGTTGTTGAGATATTTCAGTTTGGACGAAAGTGGTCGACCAACAATCTGACAGACTGACTTTGGCAAATATCATACAAGTTATTTGAAATAATAAGCTTTCAGGTCAACAACTGTACCTTGTGTAAGGCGATGGGATTTGGTGATGGGAAGTCCATCCACAGAGCACTGGTTTCCACATGGGTACAAGGTGATGCTGCCTGCTTTGTTTTCAATGTAGCAGTGCTGAGCTGCGATGCCGTGGCCTTGCAGAGGGATGTCTGTCTCGCCGCTGCCCAGCGTGGTTCTCCCTGCAACAAGAGAAAACATTTTCTCAGTGCTCGTTACAGGAGATTCACGTGTGAATACTTTGGTGAAGTATTCTTAGGCTGCGGTTTAAGGGCCAGAGGTGACGGGTGTCATCCCAGAGGTCAAGGTCACATGGGCGGAGTCGCAAACGGAGTAAGCATGCGACTGAATGCTAAACAACAGGTGTGAGTCTCAAGCGATGTTGACAGAGGCAATTAATATAGTCATCTCCTATTAAACGCGTCGTAATTTGATAATCCGTTATATTTATATTGCTGTCTGAGGGCAAGAGATTTAACTCAACACAAACACTCATGCACGATTAATTCTTATGTGATAGCACAGAGGAGATGGAGCACAAAGAAGACTCCCAGAAGGCTTTTCTCTGGGGCCCTACTGTCACACCCTCTCTCATCCTCTGTGGTGTCTGGGCTCGGTGAAAGACAAATGGTGCAAGAAAATCACAGACAAGGCAACTGTGGCGCCGAATGAGTAACAACATGGTTAGTGTCATCGGTGTCTGTCAATTTGTTGCTCCTGACAAGTTGTGCTTCTTTCTTATTACAGAACAACTGACATATTTTGAATAATTGGCTTATGGGAGTGTCTATATATACAAACAATAGACCAAATTACTATGTTTGTTTACAATAATTTCTAGTAGTAAACCCCTTCATTAAGCATTAGGTTACATACTACTAAACTTTCTTTTTTTCATGGTGTTATTTCAAAGTTTAAACGTTTAATTCATCTTAAACACATTAATAACATTTATAAATACACTAACGTTAGGTTGGACACTTAATTTAAATGTTGGGCCACAGACTAAACAAAAAGACAGCTTGAGTTTACACAAACTAGCAGTTAGTCTGAGATGTTGCTGCTGGGTATATATTAAAGAAGTTAGCCAAGCAATTAAGTACATAAAGCAAGCACAGTAGTAGTAGTTTGCTGATGTCACTTATGTCCACAATGCAAACTGACTACTGGTGTTCTACCTGGAAGTGATTGTTGCTGTTAGCGTAATTTCGCAGTGTTTCACTCTATAGATAGTGAAAATCTTGGGCCATATTTCAAGGTACAACAGCATATCTCATGATAACTTCCTTAAACAACAGCTAGCGTTAGCATTGAACCCTGCTCTTTGATAGTGTTACACAATATGATAAGAAAAGCTTAATTTAGGCGCACAGGTGGTTGAGTGGTTAGAGCGCATGCCACATACGCAGCTGACCCTGGTTCGATTCCGGCCGGAGGTCCTTTGCTGCATGTCACATCCCCCTCTCTCTCCCATATTTCCTATCTGTCTAATGCTTAATAAAGGTGTCTATGCCAGAAAAAATCTTTAAAAAAAAAAAAAAAGAAAAGCTTAATTTAATTTGAAAATATCAGTGCATAGCCTGCCTTGTTCACATTTATTTAAGCCTGGGAATACGAGTCTGTGGATGTAATAAAACGGTAATGTTATCTGGGAAGTTAGCCGTTGTCTAGCTTTAGCTATTAGGTAACAAATAAATTATATTATATATATATATATATATATATATCAATATATATCTATCTATATATATAGATTTGTATATATATATAGCTTCAAATATGGCATAGATCCCTCTGGATTTTGTCTTTGTTTCGTCTTTGGTTAATGTCTTTTTAGTTGCCTGTCAACCAGGATTCTCTACATACATAGAACTTACCAGCACAACACAGCAGCTAAAATAATCCCAGGGTTCAAGCTTCCTACCCCAAGTGTGACATCAGGGGAAAATGGCCGCTGTGTGAATATGGTCTATTTTGTTGTTGCTATCAACAACAAATGTCACTTAAAGTAGCTTTAGAGTTAAAATAAATGGTGCACCGTGATAAGGCATAAGACTGCACATTTAACAAGATGTTAATCAGGCCCATACCCTGTCCTTAACCACCACAACTGAATGCTGTTTCTTAACCCTAACCTATACCTAACTTAAACCTGACCCTTAAACCGAGTCTAAAATTAGAAAAAAGCCCTTTGAAGTTGTGAGGACTGGATAAAATGTCCTCACTTTCCAAAATGTCCTCACTCTGTTGATTCAAAACTTGTGGTTCCAGTCCTCACAATGTAGAACGTACAAGGACAGACACACACACACACACAAACACACACAGGTCTTCACCTTCAGACAGGGGCAGCAAGGTGATGGCTGTGCTCAAGCGTCCACTTCCCAGACTAACCAGGTGGGGGCGCTCTGCCTGGACTTTCAGGGACTTGCCTGTCTCAATCAGGTCTAAAGGAGTGCTCTGTCAAAAAGATAAATACATTGGAAAACATGATTACATGATCCTGAGACTGTTGAGTTACTAAGACTATGAAGTCACACTCCTGAAAGTCTGTGAATTTCAGTTCTGTATGGAGTTTTAACTACATGTGTGAAGAGATAAACTCCAAAGCATAGATATTAAAATGCTCAAACAGGAAGTCCAGCTGACAGACTGCAATTGATTCAAACTCATCCGAGGCTTGTTAGGAAATTATCGATTCTATTACAGCAGTATACGAGGTGCTAGGATGTTGAACATGCGCGAGTAAATAAAGTTGCTTTTCACCAGCTGCATTCCACGATCGTTAAAATAGCCCCCTGTAATTTCCAGATGTTTGTCTGCATCTGGAGGACTGAACATGCCATGATTTTAATGTTCGTTCAACGTTTTGATTAAAAACCAAATGTTAGATAAGGAAGAATCTAACAATGGGGGTCCATATCATTGAGACAGATAAAAAGAACAATAATCCTGAGTTCTTACAAAAAAGTTGGGTAACACAGATGGTAACAGTAATAAAGTCAGTAACACGTGAATTAACATCCCAGTTTATATCAGCAGTAAACAGCCCCCTGGACCTGAAGGAAGAAATGACTCACCTGTAAGACCTGGTGCGTCTGCCGCCCATGTTCCACTTTATTCCTGCTCATGCGCTCCATGTCGGCTGGACCGTCAGAATTATCTGACACATGAAGATCCTGAGGCAAACACACATGCATACAGAGAGAGGGAGAGAAAGAGAGAGAGAGAGAGTGAGCAGCAGGGCATGAATGGGAGCGCTGGGAATACTGCTACTACAGTTGTACTACAATGAGAACAGTGCTTTCCTTAGAAACCTTCTGCCCCACTTATAAGCCCATGTGACCAAACCATTATACTGGGTAATTGTCTCTGCAGAACCGCGGAGACAAAACGATCCATAAGAGAGCTGGCATCGATTTATGCCTCAATCTAAGGAAGATGACTGATTTGTACAAATCTGACAACAAGCATTTGTCATCGCAGAAGAAGAGGGAGAAGGTGTGAGTGAGCTCTGCAGGTGTCGCACACATCAGGGGTTCAGACCACTGCTCCCCTCGGACCACGATGAGTCACTGTGACTCATAGGGGGATCTTACGAGGGCAAACACACACAGACACACACTCTCCGTGTTTGCAGACAGATGCTGTAGATTAGATCCAGCTGCGTGCTCATCGGCGCTCACATCAGACGAGAGGGAAACAACAAACCCATGAGCACCAGACAGACCTCAGACAATCACACACAGGCGCATAAGCAGCGCAGATGACTCACCATATTTTCCTGCTAAAAAGCTGGCATCCGCCTCTTTCACTATCTCCCACATAAGCTGCCTGTCCTGGCAGCAGTTTAGTATCAGCTCAGCATTCCAGGCAAAACCCAAATAGACACAGACCATCTATTATCTGGTGTATGTTGTGTCTACCACAGACCAGACGTAAATTACTGTCATGTTTGACCCTTGAGTTGTATGTTTCAAAGTAGATATCTTTATTTAAAAATCCCCCTTCACGCCTGTGTTACAACATACATGAAAAAAAAAATCAAATGTGTGCAGGTCAAAGTATATTTACCACATCAAAATCCTCCTTCTCCTTAGATAGCTCAAACATTCAACTGTAGGACGGCAAGAAAAAACACAAGTGTGACTGAAGGGAGACTTAAATTATCTGGCATCATCCAGATATGACCAACAAATAGATGGCTACTGACATAAAGCGTCTGATAGGTTCAATGGCTTTTACATATTCTGACACTCTGCTGGAGGGATTAACACCTTATTTCTAACGTATATAAAGCATATGCTGTGCATATTCCATCAACCCATTTAGGGTGCAACTTGATACACCTACTTTCTTCGCACATGCTACTTTCCAGTATTTACCCCTCTGTTTTTTACTGCTATTAAAGTTATTTGTTCAGTTTTATTTATTATTTATTTATTTATTTGTTTGTATTATTAGATAGGACGGCTGGAAAGGGAGACAGGAAAAGGGGGGCGACATGCAGCAAAGAGCTCGGATTCATAAAAACCTAGGCTGCATTTGAGGACACAGACTCTGTACAGGAAACACACGCTGCACTAGCTAAGCTACTGGGTCGCCTTTGTTTTTTTTTTATAAATAATATATCTACAAAGTTTGTAGAAAAGTGAAAAACAAAGAATAAAACTATCTAATTTCCTTCAAAAACATAATTATGGAAGTGATTCAACAATTTTTAAATGTTCGTCAGGTCCAAAATGATTGTTTTGTTTTTCTCTGTGTAAAATTTAGGACTGTTGGTTTCAGTTTCCAGCGAGGTTTTTCAGCCAATGGTATAACGTGGTTTGTATCATAAGTTTGTTGTGTTTCGTCTGCAATCAACAGTCTTGGTATAGCTGCTAATTTGTGGGAAAAAAACCTTTAGAATGGCAGAGTTCTACAGCGAGCATACTGAACTGCCCTAATGTTGGCTAGCTGGTGTCAGCATCACTAACGTTAGCAATGTTAGCTAATGTTTTTTAACTAACCTTACCTAACGTGTCCTACCTAATGTTAGCTAGCATTAGCAGCCACTTGAGGGGGGCAGGTTGTTGAACAACAGCAGTGTTATAATGTAAATGTAGCAGAAGAGGAGATGGAGTGCTGATTTTATTGGTTAAATGTTATCAATAACACCTTCAAATACAATACTTTAGTAAATTGTAGTTAGTTATTACTTATAATTGGTATCGGTCGAATTCCAAGTAAACTGAGATTAATCAAAAACTGGGGACGAATTCTCTATAGTTGCACAAATACTGGGCGAGTGAGACTGATTCTGATATGTGATCAATTGGGTTGAGATGCGGTGACTTTGCAGCAGATAGCATATGATCATCTCCATCCTCATCAATGACACCTGTTGACCATGACCACGTCACACAGCGACACATGACCGTTGCGTCATAAATAACAGCCTGAGCTCTTTGTCACTCTCACTGACATCACTGGTCATTCAAAATTTGTGCCAAAAAAAGCCCCAAAAACCTCCACAGCTGAGTTTTACCCCCCACCCGGCTGAGACAACAGGCCGTTCTCTCCACGTCTGATGTCACTCCAGACTGGGTGAAACCACACACGTATCTGACAATCCCGTCCAGTGTGTGCATCGCCGAGGACCCGGTGACACGACGGAGAACAGAGCGTCCCCTCTGTTTCGGCTCTGACACTGGACCCCTCACGCCTCCGCTGTCAGCCCACTGCCTGTCAACACTGGGCCCTCTTTGAGCCACGCACTCAGACACAGGACGGGAGAGTGGGCAGGGTAATGTGTCTCTGGCTGTCTGACTCACACACACATATACACACACACACACACACACACACACATATGCACACACACATGCTCCCTGCTCCCACAAGCCTCAGTGATTTAGCGTACACACCCAGGCCGGAGAATAGTTTTAAAGCTCGCAAATGCAGGGCCTTCCACTGTAACCTGTCATTATGGGGGCAGTTATGCCCTTCAGAGTTGCCATGAGCTTCTGAAAATAGACACCACCAGCCGCACAGTCTGGGCTCAGACTTTTAAAGAGAAATCTGCCGAGGGTGAGCGCCGACAAGACAGAAAAGACACGGAAAAATCCAGATTTAAAATGATAAATAAAATAAAAGACACACTACATACAAAACGACAAAAAAAGGGTTATTTTGTAAAGTAATTTGCAAACGCATGCAGCAGTTTTCCCACTTCACCGACAGACGTGCAGCCTCTTACCATTTCTCTACTCTCACAGAGTCCAGGCGGCAGCTACATCCGTGAGCTTGTCTAAGGTTTGTTAATCCATAGAGCAGTGTCCACATGGTTGTTTATGTCTTGCTCCTAGCCTTTTTTCATTCACTCGCTGGGCTCCTCTGCTATTTCCCTCCTCCCAACCCCTTCTCCTCCCCATCCCCGGTGCAGAGTTACATCGCAGCAGAGGGGGGAACCCGGCATCGGTCCTGCCCTCCAAAATTGTGCTCTCTTCTTCTTGAGGACGCCTTTCTTTTCTCTTTTTTTTGCAAATAAACCCTGTCAGCAGAGGACTTGAGTCAAAGTTCAGAACCTCCTCAGAGAGTCTTACAGGGTTCCCATTGATTTAAAACTCAGATGGACTGCACCAGATGATCAGAGGGAGGCTTGCAGCATTGTGTATTAAAGCAGAGCAGGTGTTAACAGTCTGATCCTGGGAGGAAATAAAAAGGTGGTGTAGGAGTAGGAGGTGGAGGTGGAACTTCCTGCTCTGAGCTATGTGCCACTGATGTAACAAACTGTGGAGAGGGGTATTTCCACTCTGGGAAACTGCTTTCAAAACCACGATTATATGACATAACACGGCGGAATATAACGCGCCCACTGTGCTCGATACATCAGTGGTGACGGGAACGGAGGACGCTCCACAGGAAGAGGGAGAAACACATGCGAGCCATCGTTTCAGACGTCCCTCGGGAACGATCTGGCCCACAGTGCAGAGAGAGTGGGAGAGAAGAAACCCTCCACTATTGATCTCTCAAGGCTTTTCCCATGGTCGGGGGGCCAGGGAGGAGATGGAGGAAATGAAGCAGATGATGAGTCACTGAGGAAAATGAAAACAAACAAACAGAGGCAGCTAAGTAACCAGATGGACTCGAGAACAGCAAAGTCTGCAGAGAGGGCCGACTTTGTGAGTCAAGTTGTCCTCTCGGTGATGATGTGGAAGGTACAGCTGGAGGGGGTGAGAAGTGCTGAACGTCCTTTAGATGACTCCAGCACCGTTTAAAGAGCGTTCAGCAACCATTGTATACTGGGGGTGGTTAATCGGCCCAATTTCCTGATTCGATTCGATTACAAATCGATTTTCGATTATTAACGATTATCGATTATCGATTTTCAATTATTAACGATTATTGATCTTCCATTTAACATCAGTCAGCTGCTGAATTATTTTACTTATCTTTTGAGTAACACCTCACAGCACCTTCAATATTGTATAGTGTAACTGTAATATCAAAATTATTATTTTTTAATTTGTTTTAAATGTAGTGTTTCACTGTTAAAAGAAAGTTGCCAAGCTCAGCAGCCGGACTCATGTTAGAAGCATTGTCGGTGACGAGAACCAGGGCGTGTTTCTCTATTCCCCACTCGTCTGCCATTGCTTTGAGAAACTCACACATATTTGCGCTTGTGTGGCTATCATCCATAGCTTTCGTCTGAAGTACGTAGGACATTAGCTTCCATTAACTGCTGACATAATGAGCTGTAACGGTCACATATGAGACTGTAGCTCTGGATGTCCAGGCATGGCAGGTTATTGCTACCCTGTGAGCAGAGTTGAGGGACACTTGCACGGAAAGGTTTGTCTTCTTGTAAAGATTTGGAATCGATTTAAGTGTGAAAAAGCTCCGGGATGGAATAACATATCTTGGCTCCAGACTGTGGACCATGTAGCGGAAGCCAGTAAGAGGAGGACTCCAGTTTGTATTACTATTTAAAAAAAAAAAAAAACTTTAATTGATGTTTGGAAATTTAATAATCGAATCATAATCGTCAATGTTATAATCGCGATTAATCAATAATCGATTTTTTTTCACCACCCCTATACGTGTTTTCCAGGTTTTAAAGGCCGCACAACAGAAACGTGACGTACCTTTTTTGAGCGACCGACCTGTTGCACTCGTCCCAACACTTGCCTTCACGAACGCACAACTCTTTGTGTTGTTTGCAGAAAGCACCACTATTCCAACCTACAATGTTGTTGTGATTCTGATATCGTGTCATTTGCTTAAAAATATCAGTGTTCGATTTTTTTCCCGCCCCAATATCTGGTTTACAAAGCGCACAATTCAGCATACTGGCATTTCTTTTGTTGTGTCACAGCAGATACAGGTAGCATTTTGTGACTTTCGACATTATTGAAGAATTGAAAAGGTTGTTATTTAACATAACGAGAGGATGTGTTCTTTAATCAGCTGAGACCACTCAGGCTATTAAAAGAAGGTTTTTGATTTGGCCTTTGGTCCCAACAGTTTAACTCGTAGTTAAATTATGCATTTAATGATCAATATTAATGTTTGTTTTCCTTCTGATGGTGATTACTTGGCCGTACTATGGCTGTACACATGCACATCTGTTTACAATGTCTATATAATGGTCTACCTCTGTATGTATGAGTGAATGTGGGCAGTGAGTGTACATGAATGTGAGTTCACATTTGTGTTTTTCTAGTTTTCACTTGTCAATAGGTTAGTTTCAGCACTTGGTAGCGACATAATGGACTCGGAATGTTATTGCCTTGATAACTTGGCAGTTGATTAGTCTTTGGATCTCTAATGCGAGAGACGCTTCGGCAGTCAAACGGGTTGTGAGCACTGTGGGCGGAGGATAAAAGTTCTCCACCACTGGAAGATTTGTCAGCTGGTGAATTGTGAATCACGTCTGTTGGATGGGTTTCGGATTGAACAGTGTGTGCTCCCTGTAGAAACACTCTGTTCCGTCTAACCTGGCATGCGGAGCAGATGTCTGCAGATCTCCGCAGGACGGCTGGACCCCGGCGTGAGAGCAGACAGGTGGATGAATGCGAAAGTGCAATCATGTACAAAATGCTCGGGAGGCGGAAAGGTAGGAGGGTTCACGAGGGGGTCGGATGAGAAGCAGCTTTTCACCTTCGTCCGAACTCAGGTGTTGAACCAGCGCTTCCTGTGCGCGAACACTGCTTCTCCTGCGAAGTGTGACGGGCCCAAACATGACCTTTGCCCTCACCTCGACCTGAGACGCAACCATTAGAGTGGTTGATGTGGCAGGAATGCTGCATGAGTGTGACAAAAGACTGATTCACAGATGCTTGGTGCAGATTAGCATCATCTGCGAGCACTCAGACAGTTGCAGGTACATTTTGGCAGAACACAGTCAACATTGTCTGTTACACAAATCAACCCATGCACGCTTGAATGCCATTTTTAGTCACCCGATGAATCACCCACGTTCTTATACATCTCATCGGCCATCGCACAGCACAGAAAGCACCAGCTCACATCATGTGACCGGCCAAATGCTGCTCCAATGAGGCACGACCCCAAGAACGAAAAAAAAGAACAACAGGAAGCTGCTGAAATTCCCCAAAACCTTTCCTTTGACTCTCCCACCACACAGATGTGCAGTTTCCTTTTGCAACTTCTGTCCAGTCTCAAGTAGATTTTACCTGTTTTCTTCCTTTCACACACGTTACTGGAAATATACTCACTCAGGCACATGTGCACCTCACGCTCGTGTCGGGGAAGTACTCCATCAGCCTGTAATTCCAACAAAAGTACATTACTAGCCGCATGAGCCCCAGAGGCAGCCTGATCTCTCACACACACACACATTAACAAGTGTCCACTCACAGACTCTCTCTCTGAATCAGATGACTTCCACCTGCTCTGTCTGATTTCAGATACAAATGGGCAAAAAGGATCACAGAACCGTGTGAACTCCCTCACACACTGTGCACGGTCAGTGAGAAATAACTGGGTCATGTCAGGCTGTGCAACCATGATTGTAAGCGGCCACAATAGCCCTATTATCTCTAACTTATTCTCTCTCTCTCTCTCAACACGCACAATGAAGCAAACATTTTTGTTTCTCATTACCAGAGCTGGAGAGGAGCATCTTCTTGTCTGCCGGATGATTCAGCCCCGAGATTAAAAACATCTTCCCATCTCTTCACGGGCAAAAAAAAAAAAAAGGTCTCCCAGTTCTCTCCTCCAGGATGGAAACAACCCGTCAGTCTTTCACTGCCGCTGAGTTTGTTTCAAAGTGAAACATTTTTCGGTCCGTCCACATACATCTCTCAGCTGGGTCCACCCCTCTTTCAGGCCCTTTTACCTCTTCCCACTTATCATTCCTTCTCCCCATCTGTATCTCTGCATCCCATCACCACTCAGGCAGATGTGTTCTCTAGATTTTGCAACATGTACCGACAGTACCCGGTGCATATATGGTAACATGAAAACTCGTTCCCTTCAGTGTCCCATTTTTTTTGTTCTGTTTATTCTTCGGCAGAGCTTTTAATTGTTTTTGTGGCCTTCGAGAGAAACACAAGTGACATTTCATATACAAATGTTCCCCAAAGGCATCTCTGCGTCATGACACACACTGTGCAGCCGCGGGGAAAAAAAATCAGAGTCAAACTGAGAAAAACTGAGTTTCACAGTGTTTACTTTTGCCACAAACAGCTGTGAAGAACATCACTGGTGAATTTTGGAGCCTTTGACAGGAAATTATAGTTATCACAGCCAATGGACATTCAGGTTTTTTTTTTTTTCCTTCTCAGGCTGGAATTTTTTTTTTTTTTTTAGCCCGGCTGTTGCTGTTGGACACGTTGTCAAGGCCCGAGTAATTGGTTCAGCCTGTCCTGGGCTCGGTTCAGAACCCGGTGCGTCATGCTGCTTTTGCCACAAATAAAATAGTCAGAGCAGACAGAAATATCGGCGCGCTCTCCTCCACTGATGGAAAGGTTACGGTTGATTTTTAGTCACACGTGTCTGAAGCATGTAATCACGTCTCTCCTGGACGCCAACTGTAGAATTATGATGTATGAATGTCAGAGGGACTGACTTTCAGATATTCCACTTTTTTAAATCATGTCAACTGTGATGATGCTAAATCTTTAATCTCCAGTATTTTCATTAGTGTCTTCTTGGTATTTAGTTGAATATCTGTCTTAGACGTTCATCAACGTGTCACCAGTTTTTAGGCATGACAACAAGAGCAGTCAACAATTGACCCCTGGTGGAGAAGTCAGTGAAGTGCAACCTTCATCACCATGATCGCCACCATTGTTGACATGTCTTAAACCAATCTGAGTCATTCATGCCACGTGCCATAAGTGCAATAGATAAACTGTATTTCTTTATATTAAACAAGACATTGAAAAACTGAAGTGCATGGGATAAAATAGAAAGAAATTATGGCTGCCTTCAATGAGGGCCGGCTGCTTGAAGTGATGATTACTGAATTGTGTCAGAAGCCATGACTTTTCTTCTGTGCAGCCTAATGTGCTCTGTTGATCCATGCAGTATTAGACTACATCCCTTTCAGACTGGACCAAATGCTTTACCTCTGCAACACTTCCTCCTGCCCAGAATCACAGAAGGAAACTGCTAGTTAGATTTTATAAAGAAGGGAGCGAACGATGAGCATGTGCATCTTTAATGTATTTCAATAAATGGCTCACTTGAAGCCAATATAGGCTGATGGCCTGTCTGGTGCAAAGCGTCGACTCTTGCTTGAATCATTGATCTGCCAGCACACATAACATGTGGTTGATGGTACTATAATTAGAGGGGAGTTGTTGCAATTGGTGTGCATTAGTCTCTAAAACCAGTTGTGTATTCTTAGTTTAAAAAGGCTGGAGTTTGGCTGAAGTTTGATTGATCGATCGAGGACTGAATTCATTCACAAAGGCAGTCACACATCACTTTGTTCATGCTAAACAAGCTGGCTGCAGCTGTTTGTTTCTTCACGTGTGCAGAGGAAACACCTGGAGCTCGAAGAACCGTTAGCATGTTAGGTGGGCGTTAACCACACATGTGCACAAACACTCTATTTAGGGCACTTTTACCTGAACACAGCTGTTTCAACGGGTGAAATCCAACAGACGGTGTTCAACATGAATTGGCCCGACAGTCTGTTTATCTATGCAGATCAACATGCATTAAGCTGTGAGTATGAGGTGAATGAACCTCACACAGGAGTGCAGTAATAAGTCCCATCTTCTAGACGCAGGGGTCAAAATAGCACAAGTTAGATGCTGCGTGCAGGTGGCTGGAACATTTTAATCCAAGATAACTATGTATCTAATAATATTTGATAATTTACTGGTGGCTTTTAAGCCAGTCAACAACAAAAAGCTAACTTTGCAGCCCTTCAGCTACTAGTGAAATCAGTTTAGAAGTGCAGTGAACAAGATATTATCGCACCAGCTACCAAAATTAATTAAATCAACCTCATGTTTAAAAACTGAGCATTGTAAGCTCTTTTAAAAGGTGTGATATATGGAATTAGACTGAATTAGTTCTAGTTTATTGAAACAAGAACTAGGCCCATCATGCACAAACCCATTATTTCAGCTAATGTCGATCTTCAGCTAGATTGTGAGATATAATAGAATATGTCCACTATCTAAACTCAACACCTAGCCTGGATAAAAGCTGCATGGTCATGCTACAGAGGACCATAAAAAGGAGTAACTTGCAGGTCCATGCTGGTCAGCAGGGGGCCCATCATCTCTCCTGAACCTGTAATGGCCTGCTGGATCTGTAGCCACTGCAAAGCTACCTTGTAAAAAGCTGAGTTATGGGCTGTTTCAGTCTATGGAATGATGAAAGATTAGCTAGCAAACTACATTTACTCATCAGCTAATGACGATCAAACGCCTTTCACAAAAATACCCAGATCTAGCTTAACATGGCCTGAGCTAATGACAAATGGTGATGACCACGTTTACAAAAACAGACAAGCGTTTATTAAATTAAAAATGCGAAAACTGGAACAAGACAAGCGTTAAACAAGGAACGTTGCTCATTCATAGAGATGTGGGTGGCCCTTAAAAGGGCCTTTGGGCTTAAAGTTATTAGCCTGGAAGCTAATACTCCTGAGATTGCGATGAGGCCTTCTTTCCCGCCTTGCCGGAGCTCGGTGCGGACTGGCCGGTCTTCTTGGGCAGCAGGACCGCCTGGATGTTGGGCAGGACGCCGCCCTGAGCGATGGTCACGCCACCGAGCAGTTTGTTCAGCTCCTCGTCGTTGCGGACGGCGAGCTGGAGGTGACGGGGGATGATGCGGGTCTTCTTGTTGTCCCTGGCGGCGTTGCCAGCCAGCTCCAGGATCTCAGCGGTGAGGTACTCCAGGACGGCCGCCAGGTACACGGGGGCTCCGGCGCCGACCCTCTCAGCGTAGTTTCCCTTGCGGAGGAGACGGTGGACACGGCCAACGGGGAACTGCAGACCGGCACGGGAGCTGCGGGTCTTGGCCTTAGCGCGGGCCTTTGCTCCGGTTTTTCCTCTTCCAGACATTGTAGGTTGTTGAGTTTATCTTCCGAACGTAGCTTCTCGAATCGTACGGTTGTAAGCAGTGAAGAAAAAACGGGACACACGACCTGGATATAAACCCCCGGCTTTGTCCCGCCCTCACACGCGATTGGCTGTTGCGCAAAAAATTGCCGCATATGATTGGCTTTCAGAAGTCAAAGGGCACCGGAAGTCAGTGATTATTGGTTTAACTACTCTAGTGTCAAACCAATCGCGAATCGCACTATAGAAGAGTCCAAGGCGATTGGCTGTTGTAGACCGTACTTCTTGTGATTGGGTAATAAGTAAAAGGGGCGGGCACAGATGACCAATCGCGTGTCTTCCCTCCCGGTTCAAGATTTTGGCGCTTTTTCAAAGGAAAAAAGTAAAAGTAAAGCAATTGAAATGCAAAATTAATTAATACTGATCAGATCATCGAATCACTTTGTATATCTCCTGACTTTAGCTGGCATCAGGAGTAATGATACAGAATGAACAGATAAGAAACTATAATAAGTAACAGGGTCAAGAACAGACTCGTCAGTGATGTTTCAAAAATAATTTATTTGCAATAAATTTAACGCTTCAAATATAGCAGAAATCATACATATCTTAAATTTTTGCTGCCGCTTTCTTTTTTCACATTCCAGCCATGTAGATTTCACAATGTGCCTTTGATAAAGTGGCTTTCTTCTGTTTCTTCAGCATTTCGACTTAGTTTAGTTTTGTAAAAGCACATTTGTCCATCAGAGTCCTTTTTGGAAGCAGTGTCTCCAGCCCTGTGATCCCTTTTATTAGCCTTGCAAATAAACCTGATATTTTACTCTTAATCATTTAGTTTGGTTTTTCTGAAGTCCCATACTTAATGCAGTCAGTCTTTTTCTCTGACAAAACAGAAATGTCCAAAAACGTATGTACATTTTTACATACAGGTACTGTGGATGCAGCAGGTTTCCTCATATTTCTAATTGCTAGTAGCAGTTTTACTCCTAGCCCTGAGTGTGTCCTCTTAATCCATCGCCTCGTCGTCCTGTTGCTCACGATCCTTCAGCAAAACGCCTCTGAACACTCCCTCCAAGTTCCATTTTTATTTTTTAAACCAGACTGCAGGATTGTTGCCGTATTGACACTCATGTGAGACTTAAATTTACTTAAAAAAGGAATACAGTATGATGATGCTCGTATTTCTCATACAGGATAATATGTTAAGTTTGTGATTATGAGCTGATCACAAGTCAGAGTTTACTGCAACCCAACCAATGTGAGGCATTTCCCACACAGAATAAAAAAATCTTGCTGCACAGTCATAAAAATTATTGCAATAATGAAAAGTCAATGAGTGTCAACTAAGTCTCTATAATGTGTGTTTAAATGTACGTTTGACTTAAATTGAGCCAACAGCAGCCAAGAGGAAAAGCAGGAAATTACTTTTTTCTTCTGTAACTGACAAAAAAAAGTCAGATATTAAAAAAATGTTAAATCACTGCCTGGCTTGTAGTGTCTGATAGAGATCCTGGCTGGTAAAAATCCCCAAAGTAAACTGAAATGCATCATTCCACCAAAAGTACCTTTTATAAAATAAAATGTACAATAAATATATTATCTTTTTTGCGTCTTACAGGAGATACAACATTGAACAACATTCTTAAAACCAATGTATAAGCAATAATGACTGGACATTACAGCTGGATTAAGACTGAATTTGTCAACTCGCTTAAACTACGTTCTTAAAATTACATTTTCATGGGAAAACACACAGCAATGTCTCTATTTTACAGCGTAATGCAACCATGATGAATAGTTTTGTTTTTTTTTAAGCTTGGGGTAAAATAAATAGCACTTGTTTCATGAGAACCACATAATAATAAATTACCTTTATACAACCCATTAATTAAAAAAAAAAACAAAGTCCAAAGTGCAAACCAATAGCATCATACTGGCATCTTATATAATTAAATAGTTTGAGAGCATTTACACCATCGGGCACGCTCTAGTGTGTGTTCAAACAGGGCACAAGACATTTCATTGTAACCTCGCCGAGCAGCAGATTTCCTCCAAAGAAAAATGATTTCATGATCACATTTTTACCTCATTGATGTGATTTAAACATGACTTGTGTCCTGAAGGTGCAATAATTTCTCCTCCAGAGGGAAAAAAAACCCTCCCAGAGGTCCTTGTACAGGTGACAGCCCTCCTGGGGTGTTCAGCCTGTCAAACACTGGACTATTACAAGGTTTAGTAATATCAGAATCCACAGAACAATCCTCTTAAAGTCAGAATGAGCCATGTCCTACCCTTGACCGGTAATAATCAGTTATCCAGTGAGCTCGCTCCTCCGTTGGTAGCAGGGGCTTTGCCTTTTGATTTGCCCGAAGAGCGGAAAGAGAAGCGCTTGATGAGACGTCGGGAGAAGCTGCCGGACTTCTTGCGGCTGCTGGTCGCTACCGCAGCAAAGTTATTGCCCATGTTGGAGACGTCTTCGTGGGACTGGCTGAGGCAGGACTCCTTCTCTCGATGCCTTCTGCGGAACAGTAGCTTCGACCCGCTTTGTAGAAAGCTCACTAGAGGAAGCAGACAGAATGCATCAGCGTGTTTCAGTGGCAATTACGTCCAAGTTGAAAAGGCTCTCAACCAAACACCAGTTTTATGAATTGATTCGGTGGTTTCGGGAGATTGCTCTCTTATCAAACTCATATGCAAACTGAATTCAGCCCTGATTCATTAAAACCACTCTCGTCCTTTGGATGTGTTCTGCAGCTCGGCCTCCAGGTGGCAGCAGCAGCACTTCAGAGTCAGGCATGTTATATTGCCTGGATATTAGTCATTGCCCTATTGAAGTTGTGATGTTATGTAAGGCTGTAAAAGATTTGCTACCATGTGAAATATTTGTACTTTTTAAATTAATGGCAGCAAGTTGTGAAATTGTGAATTTAAACGTATTTTACATGCCCTGTTGTTTCCATCAATGATTCGCAGTCAAACAGTTTGCAAAAAACAATATTTGAAAGGCTGAATTTAGCAATTTATGGTAAGTTAAGACGTCGACTAAGACTATGACTTCCACCTTACCTTTATGGTCCTTGAGGCTGCGTGTTTCCAAGGCACCAGTGGAACCAGTATCTGATTCCACATCATCCACAGATGGGCGCTCAGACACGTCCGAGGGAGTGGTCTCGTCTGGGTCCTGGTGATGCCCCGTGCCGTAATGGTTGCCATGCATGGCTGCATCCATGGCTGCAGCGTAGCCGCTCGATAACGCACAGTCATCTTCTGAGAGCGGAACCTGACGAGTTATAGATATCAAATCCAATCATGTCCAATTAATTTAGGGGTTATATTGGACACAGGGAGAGAAATCAAAGTGTATAAGTGCTTATTAGAATCACTTTTCTGTATTTCACACTTTCAACTTGATAAGCTGCACATGCCCGTGACTTTCATGTCAGGTTTCAGGCAGCAGCCTCCTACACTGAACACATTTCTAAAGGCTTTTAGGCCAAAATCAGGTCAGAAGATTTTCATTTTGCCATAATGTGGCCAATGGGAGGCTGTGGCTAAATTTAGATCACAGTCATTTGGCCTGGCTCCACGACACTGTACTTCAGATTCCTTAAAAGTAGATTTTGGTTATGGTTCACGTATGCAAATTATCACAGAAAAGAAGTTTTCACTTACACAAATAGCTGTGCAGGTAACTCGCATCCCATTGATGAGTGTACAAATAGTGACAATGCAGGTTTCACATCTGAACAAAAGCACTTTAAGATAAAAATGTACTGGCAATCAACTGGTTCATTACCTCTGCTTTTTTTTATACCAGTGAAGGCATGAGTTCAACAAACCGCTTCATTGGACACAGTTTTCATTCTCTGACCTTTGACACGCCCGAGATGATCAGCGTGCTCCTCTTCGTTGGAGTCTTCCGAGCAACTTTGGCGGCGGACTCCGTCAGCTGCCGGATGGCCGTCTCTGCAACAGGATCCAGGCCATTAGAGAGGCGGCTGCTCTCTGCGCAACAAAAACACAAATACGTAGCTCAGAACTAGACTAGAGAAATACATTAAACTGTCTTAGTGAAATCATTCATATCTTATTACTTTGGTCAAACTTTGCTGTGTTCATCAGATCTTTTTTGTATTTTTTACGAGTCGTGAACCTGTTATAAAACTCTGTTAAGGTTTTTGAACAGGCGTACCTGCGACCAGAGTGCATGATGCGTACTGAAAAGTGCATTCCTCTCATCTCGTGTTACACTTCAGCTTGCTGCTTATCCTACTTTGCATCTGTTATGTAAAACAACGTCTGGCCTTTCAGCCGAGAACTCACTGCTGGAGTTGGGGCTGCCTCTGCCATCTGACAGGATGGTGGGTTTCTTCTCGGTCACCTCCACTTTGGATGGCGAGCGCATCGGTGATTCACCTGAAAGGTGTCACAACGTGTTACTGTTAAAATTATCACAGCATTTCTTCATATCTTGGTGCGTGCCTGACCCGGTCACACGATGATACTATGTTCTGTAAATCTACCTGGACTGCGATCCAGTTTGAGTCGAGACTGGACGGTCGTGACGGTGGTGACGATGGTTCCGTCTGGCATGATGGTCCGGTCCACGTCGACCTTCTTGGTGGGGGTGAGCGAGGAGCGTAGCGGCACAGCATTGTGGGCGCTTCGAGGCTCCTCTGTTTCCACATACAGCAGCTGGAGGAGTCACAACGACAAAAAACACAACAAATGAACTTGTCATTCGGCAAATGTTTAGAGGGGATGGACACTTCATTAGAAAGAGTGCACTTTAATAAAGAGGAAGGCACTTTATTTAAACTGACATCAGGACCGGCGGGGACAAATTCCAGATGACTAATCAGAGACGGTCTAAGAGGTTGCAGGAGAGTAACCTGAAAACGGGGAGCGAATCAATATCAAATGTTAGCCTACAGAGACACAGATGTTTGAGCTTGGCTTTGAAGAAATATGTCGAGGGCAAGAAGGAAAAAAGGCGAGTTTGCTGAGAACAAGCACGAACAGCGCACTCCGCATCAGCCGTTACTCAACACTCCTCCCTTTGTAGCGAATCTTTGTTTCACTCCAGCTTGCTTGATGTTAGATAATAAACTGTGATGTAACTGCACATTAAAAGCCTGACAATGGTCTTGTTGCTCACCTCCGCTGTGACGGTAGCGTTTGGTGCCAAGCCGTATCCAGGCCCTATTGACAGTATGTGCTGTCCAGTGGGAACTTTGCACCGGGGGTCCAGGGTGATGGAGGCATGGCCCGGCAGGAATTCTATCCGGATGTAAAACAAAAAGGAAAATCTTCACATATCTGTACCAACAGCATGAAAGCTGTTTCTCCATATGTGATTCTGAGGCTATAAAAGGAGCATCTCCTCCTGACATGTTATACGTCCCAAAAATGCTAACAAAGACGAGTCCGGTGAGGCTGCCAACAGTGCATTTTTAGACTGAGATGATTTTGCTTAAGCAGTCGAAACATTCCCGCTGATCAAGGTTTCTGAACAGCAGCCAACAGTAAATTGCTATCAAAGAAAAGCCTTACGTTCCCTTTTGCCGTTCCGCTCCAGAAGCCTCACTTTCAGCTCTTTGGTTTCTAGGCCCAGATCCCTTCAACATACAGGACACAACCGTGTTAGGCACAAAGTTTAACCGCTTACATACAAAAATACATATATTTTTTTAAAGGAACATTTCACTCATAAATGATCATTCATTCTTTATCTGCTAACACCGTGCTGATAATCAGGTGTAGTCCAGAAGCTGTGAAACTTCAACAAACTTTTAATCAACACTAGGGTTTGTTTTTGGGTAAACTTATCCTTATATATATATATATATATATATATATATATATATATAATTTAAATTTGATTGACATTAGCGGAAAAACCAACCAACAGTTATCAGACTCTGATTCAAATGTTGCTAAATCCTGACCAGGAGCTACTTTTGAAGGTACTAAATAGGTCTTTCAGACGATTTTGGTACGCAACCCACGAAGATTAGGCAAATTAGTCTAGTGACGTATGACAATATGACTATGCAACATTGTCAGTTGTCGTATGCTTTCCTCGGTAACCGTATTCTGCTGTGTTGATGCACAATGAACAGAAAACAAAGTAGTTTATGGCTGCAGATTTTTAAAAATGGTGGCCGAGTTCTGTAAGTTGTTGATCAATCAGGAATACTTTGTAATGTAAGCCCCACAACCTAAGTTCCTGCACATTTTGGAGAATTCTAGCTCCCATCAGTGACTTTTGGACAAGTAAAATAATGTAACGAGAAATTAATATTATAGAAACTTCTCTAATACCTGTGGTGGAAATGAGCCCCTGAAGCCGACTGAGAAACTACATATTCAGGGACTTTTATGTTGACACAAATGTACACAAACACGACAATTTCAACACTCCAGATGCCATCTTACAGAGTAATTTCTTCACTCCATTCCAGCGGGGCGTTGGCATTGCTGGGCACAGACAGGAAGCGGGTCGTCCTCTCTGTGGAGGGTTGGTCCAGGCTCAGGACACAGCACAGCTCCCCTGACCGAGACCACTGACCTGCAAAACACACAGCGAAACAGCAAGGCTTCAGCTATCAGCAGGAAGCAGGACGGAAATGATCCAACGCTGAGGGAGAATATCTGACCTTTACTTAAGGTCGCCCTGAGCTGCCGGAGCAGGAGTCGTCTCACCAAGACACTCTGCGGGACAGAGTTTAATCCCACCGATAGATGATCCATGGGGGCCTGGGAGTGTGCAGAAACAGCAGTCAGGATCTATCGTACATCATAGTAATTTATTTATTTCTGAAAGCAGATCCTTTTTCGAATTGTCTTAACACTGAATATCTCTCACCAAGGGACTGGACGCACAAGCCTTGAGATTGAGGACCATGGCTGGCTGAGTGCTGAACAGAGTGTCCTCTATCAGTCCCTTAATCATGTCCAGGTCTGCCCCACCCTCAGTGCCCTGGGAAGAAAAACAAGCAAATGATTACCCTCTGATATAAACCAACATGTACTGTAGCAAACTGAATTATTGACTCAGACTAAAATCTCAGTCCAAGAGGAACAAATGCAACATAATTGTTTACTGTTGCTTTAATCTAAAAGCCATTTAGTTCGTTCAAAAAGCATTGCACCTTTGGGGGATGGAAGCAATCCCAATATTTCATACTTAGATTTGCCATGACTACCAAATTGAGTGGGTATCCCTGAGAGCTCTCTGCAGCATTCAATATTTGTTTTTTCCTTAATTTACAGACTTCGTTGCCGTCTCAGACAAAAGGCATTAAATGCCATGCACATTTATGCAACGACATTCAGCACCAGCATCTCCTCCATGACTCACGATGAGATTAATGGCTTGGAAAGTGACTCACATGCAAAACATTTGTTTGTTCACTGAGATTTATGATGTCGGTCTCAGAAACAATTTGCATAATGTGCGTTTCCTTTATTGGAGCGTATGCGGCCTCTCAGTTTGAGACTTTTAAACACTCTCGGGGCTGAGTGATTTGCTGGCTGCACGAGGCAGACCTATCATATTAATGGTATCAATATCAGATGTTCTCACCTTTCTCTGCAGCTTGCACGGGGACACGGTCAGAGTAAATGATGGATGCTTGGAGAGAGTCCAGGAGATGAGCAGGCCCTCGTCCTCGACCTCCTCCAGACCCACCACCACCTGATGGGGACAGACAGAAAACACTTTAGACATAGAGGCATGCAATTACACAAGTTTATAATATAGAAAGCTTTTATCCATTGTTAAATTCTGTTTGTCAGAGTTCGAAGGTGTTACGATTTTGGTTGGACATGCACCCAAATGTGCAACTAAACCTTTGTATTGGTCAAACGTCAAATTTAGCAGTTTAGCTTTCAAACAATTGAGGTCATCACAATTTCTTGTTGATCATAATCTAGATGAAGAAAAACATGTGGCACCTTTATTCCTGTTTACAATCATTATTCGTAATGTGGTAAATGTGCTATATGTGATTTCAGTTTAAAACATTCAAAAATGAAGTTAAGCTATCAACAGAATGTAAAGAAATAACAGTTTTGACGTAATTTACAGACATCTGTGTATTGTGTTGCAATATCTATTGCTAACCATGCCAACCAGGCTAACCATGCAAATCCTGGCCTGTTATTCTCTTACAGAGCTGTAAATGGTCCCAGTTGCTCCCTGCAAGCATTCCCCACTGGGTCCCTCCACCCCAGGCCTGAAAACCTCCTCCTCTCTGTGGTCCATAGCTCCTGTACTAGCGGTGTAAACAACACCAACGCTGCCCTAGTCCTGTGAGCTCTACGCAGACGAAGCTAATAGGGCTGCTAGCCGACCAGCTAATTGAGCTAAATAGCTTATGGCAGGAGTATGAATTCAACAGGAGGCCAATTCTAATTGGTAATGTATTTGGTGCACCTAAATTAAAAAGTTGGGGGCACCTGTGCAACCAGTGTGAAAAATTTGTCATGAGCCCCATTTATTGTAGTTCACATTATGAAACACCTGGTGCAATTTGGCAGGAAAACAGATTTCTCCTAACGCTAGATCAGGGAAGTAGATCACTTCAACACAACGATCCTCTTAACAACAGAAGCGATTGTGTGTCATGACTAGTAAAAATGTAAAACAGCAGAGGGGACGATGTGTGATTTTTGCGAACAGACAATGCAAATGATGCTCATGACAGTCATGTGCAAAAAATCCAGGTGTGCTTTTGTACCTTTGTCACCATAGGCGCTATGGTGATCTGATAGGTGTCCATGGAAACAGCAGCGTGTGACTGCTGGGTGACCGTCACAGGAAATGTCACCGTGTCCACCCAACATTTACAGTGTAGAACCTGCAAAACAGGGAGAGGTTGACATTACTGAAACGGGAGAAAATCAGCTTTGCCCGTTAAAATCCACAGCTGTCAGCTGTATCTCATTGATCTGACACAGAAATTTGGTCCAGAGATTTTTTGCTTTGTTTTTGTTTTTTTCATGTGTTGCTCCAATTAGAAATGTATTGGGTGAAAGATGTGGTCTTCAGAAGTTATTCCCTGCATGTGTATGCTATAAAGCTATAAAGAGCATGGACTACAACAAAGAGTACCTACCATTCGATGTGCCGATTGGTCAGTGCAGGTCACACTATCAATTGCAGAGGCAGCAGTTAACTGGAGACTGCTGTCAAAAGTGATCTGGATGGAGCTCTGAGGGAGAGAAAGAGAGAGAGAGGAGAACAAATGTCCTTAATATTACATAAGAGAAAGAGGAGAGACACTTGGGGATAACATGAAAGGTTCTGTACTGCAGTGCTGTAGCCTGAGATGCAGCTGGTTAGCAGTTAGTCACATTTTTTCCATTAATTCTTACCATGTTTGGTACCAGACATTGGACACCTTCACTGACCTCTGCTCAGTGATTGGACGTTCACTCAAACGTGGTACAGATCTTATTGGTCGCATGCCAATCATGCAAAGTAATCCTTTCTGATGCAACATTTTGCTAATGATTATTTGGATGTTGAGCATGTGGTTGCCTGTAATAGCATAGCATTAGTTTAATCCTATTCTACTCTAAGGGGCTTTATCGACAGATCATTTGTAAAAACAATAATGCCAATGCATGGAAGTCAAATTTGTTCAAAGATTGGGACAGCACACAATAATAACATAATATCATATATCGGAAAAATAAACTATGCTCCCAACAGGCAGCATCGATTGCCTGCTGTTTTTCATGTGTTTTTGTTCTAGTCGTGTTGCCGTACCTAGCTGTCCAAGATGGTGGACACGTTGTAGCGCATGCACTACTCAGATCGGACACCTAATCATACTGGGTAATGACAACACTGATAAACTGATGCACGGTGGGCTCTGCCTGCTCAGGCCTGCGAGAGCTGACCAATCAGAGCTCACTGGGTTTTTCCCGGGAGCTGGGGCTAAAATGAAGCCTTCGTAGAACGGTTAAGGGAAGCGCTGTAGCAGTAGCAGGACGTAATGAGGGGAAAAAAAGTTTTCTGAACAAACCTATTCCAGTAGTCCAAAATAAAACCATACACCTGAAATTGAGCATACTATGGGCCCTATAATGTGTGATTACATTTTAATGATAAAGGTTCAGACTCTCGTAAATGCGTATGGCTCTATGGATGCCATTGCCCACAAACATAAGGTTATTACCAGGCAGCTCAGTGGATTTGTGCACTCAGATGAACAGTGCCTGAAGATACTGGCAAACAAATGTCAACATATGTTTAACCAAAGGGTGGAAAAGGAGTACGTTCGAGTTAACATGGGCTTCTATTATAATGCAGTAGTGGTGGATTTCCTCTCTCTCGGTCGGTCAGCCTGCTCAGAGCACTCTGCCACATAACAGCCTCCATTATCGAGGCTGCATCAGTCAATGCTTAGTCATGCTTACAGCTCAGCAGCTTTTACTGTATGAGTATCGGACTTGGAAGATACCCCTGAACAAGGGGAATTAGTGTCTCGGTTGTAAGAAAAGATTCACCAGAACAACACCAGTGGCCTACTATCATAGCATGAGTGTTGCCAGAGGATCTGTTTCAATAGACGGCTTAACTTGGCTCCGGAGATGCAAGTGAGAGAAAACAAATCCCCTATTGTCAGGGCATATGTTCCTCTAGGTTCAAGTCCAATCTCTATCAAACACAACAGAGGAGGCGGGGCAGAGGTGGGAGGATGATATAACAAAGTTTCTGGTGTGTGTGCGTGTGTGTGTCAGTGTTCCAACCAGGAGGGCAGAAAGCCAAGTGCAATGCTGCAAGCTTACGTAGTTTCCCTGGACCAGCTCTGCAGTCACATGACCACAGCGTACAACCCGTCTGTGTTTACTTCGGTCGGCTGGAGCCTCTAAAACTGCTCAGTCACCCAGCCGCTCATTACTACATCCAAAGTGCAGAACAAGTATGACGTCATGCATTTTTCAGATTTAGATAAACCCATAAATCACAAGCTGCTGATTGTGTGTGGCTCATAGATGTGCACTGCTCCAAAGGTTTGTGTCACTGCAGTCAAACCACCACTGGCATTTTTTTCATAATGAGGCTAATCAGAGTCAGCAAAATCTTGTGAGCGAATATTCCTAAATGTCAGTGTTATCCGGGACACCAATTCCGCAACACTGAATATCTTTCGAGCAAAACAGCACTACATTACTAAGATGACATTTCTCTGCATTTTGCCTTTATTAGATATCTGATTTAGTATAAGACAGATATAGGTTGATATAGACAAGAAATATACAGAGAAAGAGTGGGCTGTGACCGTGACTAAAATAAATACATATGTATATTAGTTCAAATATCATATATATATAGACAGATATCCAGAAATATCTATGTCCAGAATCAAACCGGGGAGGATGGATTTATATGTATGCACAAGGGATGAACCAGAACGCTTGACTGCTGACGGCATTGACCGACATTTATCTGTTGTGTTCCATCAGTTATGCTTGCACATTCATGGGTTACTGACTCGTGACATCCCTGCCATCAGTTTGTAACACTACAAACTGAAAAAAAATCAGTAGTTGTAGAAGCGTATATGAAATCATTATCATCGTTAAAAGCTTTTGTAGCTGAAAGCATGACTTCAATGTCACCTCCAAAAATGTTTTAACTACACTACACCATACACAAGTTGATTAATCTACAAGTTGTCAAATTTATAGTTGGAATGTAGTTTGCAACTAAAGACAGCCTGTAGACCTGTCAGACATTTAATGTCCATGACAACTTCTGTAGCCACATGTTAGCAACCACCTTTTTTAAAGACATGTCAGTGCATTCACATGTGGGGAAGGCCTAAATAGTGATGCATTCGTGTTGTAGAACAAAATGTGAGAAATATCTTAAGTTTGTAGAACCAGATTTCAGGCAGTTAACCAAAAAATCAATTTTAAAAAATGCCCAATGCATAATGCTAACTTATAGCTGAGTTATTTTTTTTTTTTTTAAATGAATACTTCTTTGTGTCTACGGCACTAAACTGGCAATCAATAATAACAAAAGTAAAATAAAAAACAACAAAATTATTGGTATCAGCTAGCCATCAAATTATAATTTTACTGGCCAAGAATTTCACAGTCAAACATTTATAAACATCCATGTTTATGTCTCTAATCCTCCTATATTGCATTTTACAGACGTCCAGACCTCGATTTATGACAAGCCACGGCACATTTACAGCACAGATTTATGTTTTCTTTTATGTCAAACATTCTAATCCATGACAAATAGAAACTGACAACCTAGAGAAAACATGATGACTTAATATCTTTGCTTTAGGACACACAACATCAAAGGCTTACCATTATAGGTCAGTCAAAACCTTGTGTGCCTGAGAGAAGGTTGGGTCACTACATTTTTAGACTCTGCCAGGGGTGCTGATATCAATCCCTGTTAAGAGTCACTTCCTATAGTCCCAGTATCGTGTGTTGGGAGGTTCGATACAGTGCATGATGCGTACGTGCTTGGAGGTTTAGCAAGGATGGTACAGCCATCACCCAGTTTTTATGTCTGTCATGTCACTGAAATGAAATGCGGTTGGAAAATATTTTACAAAGCCTATTTTAGGTCAAGCCCAGGATATCGAACTGGCTGTAAGCTCGTGGTTTTCTATTTGTTCAAGGCGAATTTACTCAGACATTTTGCATCCATTGGCTTCTTAGGTAGCCATCTGGCGCTCTGTGGTGTTGTGTATCCTCCTGGCAGAGGCTACAGAGCTCATTTTGTCATAGAGAGGGCAAAGCTAGGAGCATAACCACAGATTTGTCCTTGTGAACCACCGCTGATCAACTGTGTGTGTGTGTGTAGAGTATTTCTGGAGAGAGAGACAGATCCTGAGGACATCAATGGTGTCACTTCAGGTTTGTCAGCGTCGCCCCCTTTGGGTCCGGCTGGCTGAACGCCTCTGAAAAGCATGTGGGTCAACCAGAAATACACTCCCCCTGTGGCGTTTTTTGACCCTTTCCTGCCTTTTCCTTTAATAGTGAGTATCTGATGTTCAGGCTACAAAAAGGCACACATTTTGTGGTGTAAAAAAAGCTATTTCTAATGGTATATTTACTTTACTTATAAAAAATAATGAAACATCTAACATTCATGTCTTGGAATTTAAATTAAAATGGGAAACATTGAGTAAATGTTAGCATGCTAACAAGCTAAAATAACATTAAAAATATCAAATGCAACTTGTAGTTAAGTAGCATGCTCATGTTAGCATTTACCCTTTACATAATACTTTTTTTTTCTAGTAGGAAACAACAAAACATCCAACATTCATTATATAATTTGGTACGACAAAGTAAAACGTATGGCTAGAAGGATGGACATGTTTGTTTCTAGCACAGCATGCTAACACACTAAAGTAAAATGGCTCAAGTTAAGACCCTTACTTTCCAAATTTCGGCAAGGGAGCAGTGACACTGTGAGCATGTCAGCATGCTGATGTTAGCGTTTAACCGATTGGTAGCTTTGTTTTTCTTTTATAAACCAATAAAACATCCAACATTCATGTTTTGGAATTTAAATTAAAATTAGAATTATTCTATCTTACGTTGGCATGAAGAATGACGAGGTAAAACACATTAGCTTCTGATTCCTTATTCATGCTAGCAGTGTAGCTGGAGGGATGGTAGTGTTTTTTTTTTAGCATGCTAACATAAAGCAAATGTTGGAATGCTAACATACTTGAGATGGTGAACATGGTTAACATTACCTGTACATTTCAGTAAGGGAGCAGTATCATTGGGAGCATGTTAGCATGCTAAGGTTAGCACATAGCCTGTAGAATCACTGTAGATGTAAATCTATAAACTAATCCCATCGGGCCATTTGAGTGTGTATGTGAATTTCCGTTTATATTTTCAGTTTCATTTTTTTCAGTTTGAGAACTGGTTTAGATGGAACAAGATTGTGAGACTTGTGTATTCGGCATTTAGGATTTAGTTTCACCTCACAACCGGCTCAGGTACTTGGTTACATTAGAATAATGCCTCATTTGTTTCTCCACTTTCACTGCTGAGCCTCGTGAATTAATTCCCCACGCAGAGAGGTTGTAAAATCGATTTTAAAATTATTGGTCGTTAAAAGTTAAAACAGGCTGGTGAATTTGAATTTCATCAACTGCTGTGACTGAGGTTGGTTTCTAACACAATCACAGCAAATGAGTGCTGAGCGCTTAACGTCCCCGGCTGCTAAGAGGAAATCTATTTGAGCATAATCGCAGGGCATTAATCATCTACCAGCAGCTCGCAGTCAGAGAGAGAAGAAGTGAACTGTGGCCTCAGCTAATCACCAGCCTCTTCACAATTGCACTTCTTGAATGGACAGGGAGCTCGCTTCCCTGCAGATGCACACTCGTATGTTCAGTCTTCCTCTTCAACCCACTGAACCCAGTGATGACGGCTTGGCATCATGTGTCAGATGCAGATGCACAAACACACTCTGACGATGCCTCTATGATCTGCAGGTCTGATGAAGCCAAACCACTTCCAGTCCTTCAAGCCTCCTCCACAAACTAATCCAGCCAGAGACATCTGAATAGCTCCATATCAAGTCCTCCTGCCAAGGCAAGATTATATCCAGGGGGCTTCCGCTGTAATTCTTCAGACATTTTCTCTGGATAAACAACTGAGTCATGAAATGAGCTGCATCATGGGATTACTGTTCAAAGGTGCAGGAGGTGCCTTTTATGACTGCTGAACAGATTCATGTGTCTTCAGTATCTCTGCTTAACCGGCTCACGCCAGAGCAAACCATGCTTCGGACACATTTAATGTCTTTCTATCATTAATAAAATATTACGGGCATAAAGTAAAAGTCACACACAAGTTGTCCTTCTTTTGACATTGCTGCAGCTGTGATGAAGCCTCAGGCCAAAACCCTGGTTTACAGGGACACAGGAAGCGTGAGGGGGGGGGGGGGGGGGGGGGGGTCTTCTTAGCAAACCCATAAGTCAACACCATCAGACTAGAGGTAGGACTGACATGTCTTCAGAATTGTGAACCCAGCTGCAACACATGGCCAGCACTCCATCACTCTGCTTTTCACCCTGGGGTTGGCGTTGTCTCCTCTAATCTTTCTCTCGAGAAAGGCACTTGTCATCTCGTCAGCCCTACTGGACATAAAGCTGCGGAGATGAAAATACAAATCTTTCGACTAAATATCCTCAAAAAAGGAGCTGAATGTGTCACCGTCACTGACACCTTGTCTCTTGTCTCTACATGGTCGCTGTAGCTCGTGTGATTTGCCGCTGTTCGTTGTATTTATGTAACAACTCCCAGCCTCCCTGTCAGGATTCATCCCCCCGAAGCATTTTTTTGTCTCGTCTTGTCGTTTTGAAGGCTGGACTTCAGGGGTCAGGGTCAGGTCTGCCCTTAGGGTCTCCGTCTGCTGCATGGGTGCAGCTTACTGACGACACTCAAAATTAGTGAGACAGAGTGAGCTGTAATCTAGCAGTGTTCAGAGTCCCAGGTCAGTATTGGAGGGTTCCTGACTCACGTCACTGTCTGCTGGATATCGACGAGGGCAGCTGAACCAGGCTTTTTGAAATTAGTGCTGTTACAGACAGTAACCACTTATCTTCATAATAATATTGATCAAAATTGCTATATTTCTCCAAGCAGAGCTAGAGCCCTGCTTTATGAAGCTCAACACTTTTTGTCTTGTGACGGCTCGACCTGATGATCAACACCAAATATCCAAAGAAAGCAAAAACTGTCAGTTTCTGATTGCGAGAGAAACCTCAATAATATTTTTCAATTTTCATGTCTGCTGTGAAGCTGTGGAGTAAAACAGTAGATGAACAATAATTATTTTAAAAAATTATCATAATATAAACATTATAAAAGCCAGCACAATCCTCGACCAAACATAATGGGCCCTGCAGAGGAAAAAAGGTTGTTCTGAATCCTGCTCCAACTTTCCGTGTGGGCTCATTCAACTTGCCTTTATTTGGACAAATTTCAACATAATTATTTAAAGAGCTCTGTCAGCATCTATCTTAAATGCCACAGAAGTACTTAGGTTAATGCTATAAAGGATTGGTGCTAATCCCCACATGATGACACTGAAGCCGTATCTCCATCGCCCGGCGCTCCTCCAGGGAAGCTCATGTTTGGCCTGATGTAGAAACATAATTAATGACATGCGACTTAGAGGAGAACGTGAGTCTTCGGGAAACGCAGGCCGGCCGGTGGCTCTAGTGTCGGTTTTCCACAGCAACATGCCTGGCAGGTGGCAGGTGCTTACTGTATGTGAGAGGCAAAGAATGCGAAGTGACTTGTTGTGGTCACCTAATACTCGCCACGGCAGGTTTTTCCAGTCACGGTTTTCAGGGAGGAGGGGAAAAAACAGAAAATGCGTAGAACGAGATAACAACTCTAAGCCTTGACGGGACAGAGATAACTGGCTGTTGCAACATGTCACTAACACCCTTTCACTTTTAATGCATCTGTCTGATATTAAAACATGACAATATGGAGACCAAGCATGTGACCTTTGAGGTAAACTGTGTCGTTTTGGGGAAAAGGTCTGGATTTTCTTATGCCAAAACAAACTAAATAAACAAAATGGCCTTAAAGGACAACACGGTTTCATACTGTTCTACTTTGTTTATATGCGGCGGACCCTGCCACCTTTCTAGCAGTTAACAGTGTTCTGGGGACGTTATTTTCTTTGTTTCATGGGGGGAAAAATAAGCATTACACAGAATACTGTTTTGTATTAATAACTCAATAATACTGTAAATATTAACATTTAGAGAGTTTGGATTTCTTCTCCAAAACGACATAGTGTCCCTTTAAGTTACAAGACAAGGAGACTGTGTCTTTAACCACTCTTAGATAGAGCACTCGAGGTGTTTCTATTAAACCAAACGCGCTTGATGATTTGTTTATCTCAGTATCACGTCCAAAAGTTTCATTAACAAACTCACGTTTGATTTGCATGCGGCCCAGACACGCTGGCAATAACAGATTGCTCTGCAAGCAGACACGATGACTAGCAGATATTTCATTGTGATGGGTGAGTGCGGGGATGCTCTGGCTCAGTCTCTCCGTTCACAAACTAAACACCACATGGACGCACAGACACGGACAGCTTGTGTCCATCTCCTCCTCCACTGACGCATTTACCCAGTCGGAGTCGGGAGAATTATCTTACAATAAACATGCCTTTCTCACAGCCGGGCATAAAGCTTCGTATATACGCCTTAAGGTCATACAGTCATCATAGATCAAACCCAAAGAAAACCATTAAGGTATCCATAGCGTTGTGGTTCTCAAATACAGTTCTCTTCAAGACAAATTAACTCGGAACTCCACTGAAATGACTCTCAGCAAACACTCCAAAGTTCACCCAAGGTTCACGCCGATGTTTTTCTCGGTAACTGAGAGCCACGAAGGTCACAATGGATCAACTAATTAGGCCATTGTAAGATAACTAAGCTGGCACACTCCAATTCACCACCCCATATGAAAGGGAAGCCGGTCGAGGGAATCACGCCGATCTGTTCTCTGACCTCTTATTATCGGCACAGAAAAAACGATGAGCACTTTGATGAAAACGGAAAGAGGCTCAGCGGGCTTTACGCTGCATACCAAAGCACATGAGGCATGCACAGATCATAGGTGCAGAAATTCAGACCGTGAAGGATTTACATTAAGAAACATGAACATGAGGCATCCGCAGTCTTCAAAGCTCTGTGAGCTCCTCTGACCCCAGTTTGTTCTCCCCAATAACAGCAGACAGAATATATTAAAGTCGATACATGACAGCGATGTTTTCAGGCTGTCACTTATCCTTTCCTAGAGAAGGTATCTTCCTCTTAATAACAACAAACGCTGTCAAACTTTAAAGGAAGAGGAAAATATGCTCACTTGTTTTCCTGCAGAGACTGAGATAAGACACTCAATGGATGACAGACAGTTAGCTTAGCTTAGCACGAAGACTGGAAACAGAGGGAAACAGCTAGCCTGGCTCTGTCAGAGGGTAAAAAAAAACAACTAACAGTAGAGAGTTACCAATTAAAGGTGTAGTTTGCCAGAAATTACCAGAATTTGAGATTGGCTCCTGAACTATAGGAGCGGCGTCACTTTAACGGAGTAACTCTCACATAGCCAGACACATCTCCACAACACTGTATCGGCACTGGAAAAAGGCCTGGCTGCAATTGTCGTACTGGTAGAGTGGAAGACGTGTTTTGCACGTGGGGAGTCGAGTCCTGGCATAAAAATGGCCAAACCCCTGCAAAAGAAAAGGTAAAAGCTGCTAGCTTGTTTACATTCTTGCCTTGCTGGCTTTGAGGTTGTTGTTGTGGTGCACGCAGATAGCGGACAGAAGTAGGAAATAGGCACCCAATGACATTTTTATACCAACAGGCTACATCCCATAAGTCAGACTGAGCTTGACTTTGCCAATGCTATGTAGCTAACTTTGGCTGTATGGCAATTAGCTGCCGTTAGCAAGTAGCTCAGCTAGCCTTGGCTAACAGAAGACTGACTCAGCGGAGGCTCATCTTAGAAAGAAACATGAATTCATACAGTATACGGTTGTATTTTTCTTTTTAGTAAGAAAAGTAGGTGTAAATCTCCTTTCTTAACAATTTTTTTGTTTGTTAGTCTACTTCTTTCCCTAAATAGCAAACTCTCACAACTAAACATTTCAAGGGGCTAACAAACCATCGCTTGCAGTATTAGAAGAAAGGAAGGGCCGTGGCTAGCTCGCTAGCATGCTAACTTCAGTAGACATGTACACGTCTGTGACTTAATGTCAACAATGTTGTTTCTTCACATTCGGCAAAGCGAGTGAGTGAGTTCATAATATCTTACACGTGGCTCCTTTCACTTTTGGAGCTGGTTGAAATCGGTATTATGATAATAACTATTTTTTAATGCATCATAAGTAAAATAACCAAGTTAAGATGTTATGCTATCACCGATGATCCACTGATAAACAGATAAAACTGAAAATGTACCTTTTAAATTGCGGTGTCTTGGAACAGTTAACTCGGAGAGCTGCACAATATAATAAACACTGAACGTTGATGATGACAACTGGTATTCTAATGTCATATCTCACTCCTGTCTGTGTCTGTTTGTTGGCAGAGTTATGGATTTATTTTGAACGCTTGCACCACCCCCTGAATGAGTATTTCTCCAAAGTGTTGAGTTGAACATCTGAGGAGGGAGCTATCAATCAGCCGTGGTGGGGGTGACCCTTTATGAATCAGAACGAAGGGCTGCCTGTTGTGCACGTTCACGCCGTGGATTGATCTGACCCCTTTAAACTCTCCGCCAACTCATCTCTCATTCAACACACACACACACGCAGTTCCTACAAAGGGGGGATGGGGGGTCGGGGATCCATCTCCTCTTCCATAGGAGACATCCGACTGTGTGGCACACTTTGATTCACACAGATCAAGGGAACTATTAGAAAAAAGCAGGCAGACCTTTAGGAACTCACAATTAGCCTCGAACGATTGCCAGGTCTACCGACTGTCTGCTGCATCCAAGAACTAATCTAACGTTAACCGCAATTTGATGAACTCAAGAAAAAGAAAAAGGTGAGACAGCCACTCCTCTGTTCTCGTCCCACTGTGATCCAACACATTCATTTCCCCCCCTGCAGGCTGGGAGGAGGGGGGGGGGGTACCAGACTATTTTTATGGTGTGTGGGTGTTCATGCCGAGGCTACGCTGGCTGGTCTTGCCTCTCCAGCTCTTCTGTGCATTGATTCAGAGCTGTTACGCAAGCCTCCCTCTGCCCTCCCATCCTCTCACAGATTAGACACTCCAACTCCCACACCTCCACCTCCATGCTGACACACACACTTGCAGCGCACACGGGCACACCAGCTCCATCCGCCCTTTAACTATTTACGCCTCTGCTTGGTGGAGTAACCTTAGGCGTGCTCCTCTACACATCCAGCTCCTCATTTTTGCGGTATGACTTTGAGCTGCACCTCCTCCTGTACAAAGATCTCAGATTAACAACTCACCCCATGCCTGCACGCCTGCTCATTCAGGGCTTTGACCCAGCTCCTCTGCCAGTGCTCCCTGAAGGACTTGAAGGAGAACAGGGAGGTCAGCAAGCCTTTAACCCCGGCCTCAGAAGCACGTCCTCCATCCCGGCCTGCGCGGATCTTCAACAGGAAGCCCCACACACCTCCGGCCAGGCTGTGGTGGGGCACCTGCTCCTGCTGCCAGGCTGGGTCCCCTCCTGTCTTCCTGGCTCTCCGCAGCCGCAGGAGGGTCAGCGAGTACTGGAGCAGCCATCCCAGCACGATGAGCAAGGAGGCGAGGAAGAGAGCCACCAGACACAGCCAGCCCAACTCCTGGAGCTCCATCAGCGTCTCCTGGAGCCGCTCATACCACCAGGTCCGGATGGAAATATCAGGACTGTCAGTGCGGGCAGGTCAGCTGCCTTCAGCCCTGTGAGAGGCAGCAGTCAGTGTCAGTCATCTTGATTCAGCGCTTATAAGTTATAACTGAGGAACAAGGTGGCTATGACCGCATTAACTTTCATTTTCTTGTCTTTAATCACCACCTGTGTTTATGTAAAGCAAGAAGCTCACGCGCTTAAAAAACCTGCGTTAAACGTTGCGTAGATGTCTGAGAATGAATCATGCACTAACAGAAGAGGACGGTGCTGCGCCGCTCTACGCACCAAACTCCAAAATAATCGATCGAGGCTTCACACCAAAACCTACCGTTCAACTTGTTAAGCGCTCCGAGCTGCAGGCTGCAGGTAATCGAAAGCAACACATCGGTAACATGAAGCTGGCTTCGTGGCGATGCGCAGCGGTGCCAACAACGCACGAGCGTGTCCCATGTCCGAGTCCTCACGCGCGGCGCGTCGACGGCCTGCTGTCACCCATCCGTCCGTACGACAAACAGTCAGCCGTCCGCTCCCGGTCGGTGCCTCACACACTCCCAGAGGTTTCAAGTGTTCTGCGCTGGTCGGACCCCGCTGCCTCCGCAACCTCTCTTTAGAATGATGATCTGACAAACAACAGCAGAGACCTGCAGGCGGCGCTGCAGGGCAGGACCGCAGCGGCCAGGAGGAAGTGAAAGGTGGAGCCTTCAAAGTAAAAGCAGAACACTTAAAACGTAAAATAAAAATAAAATAAATTGTCACCATAATTTTTTTCATCTGTCGACAACGCTTGATTATCAAATCAGGACACAGCTGACTCAAAGTAACATTAACGCACATGTTTAAGAGTATTATCTTTGCACATTGCACATATATTCACAATGTGAATATTTACACATTTCACCTCATCAGATTTAACTTGTTTTATTTCTCTTAGCATGGCAGGCAAAATTAACATTCAACGAATAGGCCTCTAAGAAATACACTAATTACACAATAATGATTATTATAACATAGGATTTGACAATTTAATTTCAGTGATTTGTATGAAAAGTTCTGAACAAAGATGTAATATTACAAAAAATAGAAAATATCAAGGTGATAAAACATACAAGGAGATATAGAGTTTTATCAGTGAGACACTTTCTTACAATATAATTTTTACATTTCTTATCCAGGATTTTAAAAAGCCCTGAAGTGAGAGTGGAGTCAGTTGCAGCTGCACAGGCTGCCGCACCACAGAAGAAGATGTCACTTCCGTGTCATCAGCCGATTGGATTGGCAGTAACCGGAAGCTGATGTTTGTTTACAGGTGTGTCAAGTGAGTAGTAACGATGTAAAGACCGGTCTAGAAAACAGAGCAAATATTGTGATATTATCTATATGGCAGCAAAAAAATATTTTAGACCTTTTTTTTCAACCAGAGATTCCAGCTAACAAAAAGCAAAGCATCGCAGACTGTTTTTATTTTTATTTTGTTATAATATTTTATTTTGAAGAGTTAAACCGGAAGTATAACCTTCGTAGCACTCGCGAGTTAACGGTTAGAACTGATAACAGACGTGGAGTTAAGACAACCAGGCAGTGGACAGATAATAGCATCAACAGCCCGTAATGAAACTTGATATGGACTACCGTTGTGACGTGGGGACTCGTTCGTCTTTGACAGCTGACTCTCGGAGATGTGTTTTGCTCTAAAACAACGATATGACATGTTTTTACCACGGTGAGGACAGCCACAGCTCGTTCATCGATTGCCTGGAGGGGGCAACGTCAGATTAGCTAGAAACCTGATTTGCTCCGTCTGACACGGGGCCACCAAATTGCCTGTAAACATGTCACCGGTTCCCGTCCTGCCGCTGGTGATCAACGGCCTCATGTCGGCTCTCGGCTGCATGGCCACACTGAAACTCATTCCTGCTTTCAAGGACCATTTCATCTCAGCCAGACTGTACGGAATGGACCTAAACAAGACAGCCAAAAAGGAAGTGTGAGTTGTTTTTTTTAACTGTCCTTTGAAAGCACTTCATATTATGTCAGGTGATAAATGTCCAGTCTGAAAGTAAAACTGATTTCCTGCTCTGATGTTTTTTCTCTTCCTGGTCATCCGTCTGTGCAGCCCAGAGTCCCAGGGAGTCATCAGTGGGACGGTCTTCCTCATCATCCTCTTCTGCTTCATCCCAGTGCCTTTCCTTAGCTGCTTTATGGGAGATCAGTGCAAGGGCTTCCCACATGATGAGGTGGGGCCCATTGATTGTAAAGTTAACTTTGTGTGTTTCTCTCAAATCCGCGGCCCTAACTCCCCTGTGTTGTTGTGTGTTGTTTTTATTGTTGGATCAGTTTGTACAGCTGATTGGTGCTCTTCTGGCCATCTGTTGCATGATCTTCCTGGGCTTTGCTGATGATGTGCTGAATCTGCGGTGGAGGCACAAGCTCCTGCTTCCCACCATGGCTTCCCTGCCGCTGCTCATGGTCTATTTTACCAACTTTGGCAACACGGTCATCGTGGTGCCCAAGCCCTTCAGAGTCCTGCTGGGTCTGCACTTGGATCTGGGTGAGTCTACTACCTACCTCGGTCACATCCTTCAGCTTCACCTGGAAGATCCCAAGATGTTCTCAAGCCAGATGGAACATATAATCTGCCAACACAGAGATCAGGAACCACTGAAAATTTAAAATCTTCCTAAATTATGGACCAAAAAGCTTTTCTGTCCATTATGCTGATGACATGCATAAACAATTTTGGAAAAAGACATTATATGATGTAGGAAATAATCCAAGAGTCAATTTAATAATCATCACACAACCCGTGCAGCTACAGCGGTCCCATTAAATAATGGCCACACATCATACAGATGCAGTCTTTTGAAATATTATTTGAGCTCTGTTTCTCTATTTCCTCAGCAGACACCATGAAAACAAAATACTTAAAACATGCATCTCACAGTATATAAGTCTCTCAAGCTAGTGTCCGTTGATTCACAGTAAGTAAATTAAATACGTTGTCCATGTAAAGGCACACTAACAAGCATTATGCATGAACACAAAACAAAATGAAAGGCAGTTTACCATATTCGCCTCGTGGTCCACATGTAGAAAAACATCAATTTGATGCTGTATATTTCCCCTCTGCTGCCATGTTGTTTCTGACCCATAATGCTCCTGGCCCATGACATCACCACATTGCATCAAAACATGACCCATAATGCCCTAAACTCTGACACTGTGAGCGGTCGCACTCTGCTTTAAATTAAACCTTTTTAAAAGACCTGGTCCCAAGCTCTGGTGCTAGCGTTGTAAACACCAAACCCTCCCCTGAAACTCCAAGACCTCAGCCTGGACTGCTAGCTGCACAACTAACTTAGCTAACAATAGCTGTACTTAGCTGCAGTTGGTTTTTGTGATGAAATGTTGCCCCTTATTTGTTTTGAATACAAATTAAACAGGATGACAGAAGCATATACAGTAAACATCTCAATGAATCAGCCAGTTATGTTGTGATCCTTTTATGCTACTCACAATGGATGCATACATAATGAATTAAATATTACAACATTTAAGTACAATGAAAAATAACGGCACTCCTGTTCCACTCATGCTCAGTCGTCCTGTTAATGTTGTCATTTATGATTTTCTGCAGGTATTCTCTACTACGTCTACATGGGAATGCTCGCGGTGTTCTGCACAAACGCCATCAACATCCTAGCGGGCATCAACGGCATCGAGTCAGGTCAAGCCCTGTTTATCTCCGGCTCCATCATCGTCTTCAACCTGCTGGAGCTCAGCGGTGTGTGCTTTGTTTTCCCCCCTCACCATCAACACTACAGATCACACTCTCTGCACCGCCAGTCCTGAATGTTGTGGATATGGATTTTGGAGTTATTGTGTCACACTGGCAGTTTCATCTAACTTGTGTTTTTTTTGTGTTTTCTAATCTGTTAGGAGATTACCGTGATGACCATGTTTTCTCCCTGTACTTCATGATACCATTCTTCTTCACAACATTAGCACTTTTTTACCATAACTGGTAAGTTAAGACTGATACCCGAGGTAGTTTTAGTAAATATTACATTCATTGCCCCTTTTTATTCTGTCAATGTGCCACCTGTTTTGTCACAGGTATCCTTCATCTGTGTTCGTGGGCGACACTTTCTGCTACTTTGCTGGGATGACGTTTGCTGTAGTCGGCATCCTGGGACATTTCAGCAAAACAATGCTGCTGTTCTTCATTCCTCAAGTGGTTAACTTTATTTACTCATTGCCTCAGCTTTTTCACGTCATCCCCTGTCCCAGACACCGGCTCCCCAGGTAACCTTCTGCCGATGGACTTGTGATATCTTTCATTCATTATTTATAGTGATTTATATCTTATCTGCTCCTTTTGTCTTTGTCCCAATGTCACTGCTAATGAAAGGCTGAATCCAGACACAGGCAAACTGGGGATGAGCTACTCGAAATTCAAAAGAAAGGACCTCTCGAAATTAGGACACCTCATTCTGACGGTAAAGCTCCTGCACTTGTGTATTCTTTTTTTTTTCACTGATCGCTCAACCTATTTGTCTTTAAAGATTAAAAAAATGGTGCAGTATGCCCGTCACATTTTCCCATAGGCCAGAGTAATGTCCTATTCTTTGTCTGTCAGACCAACAGTCAAAGAAATTTAATTAAATATGATAAAAAAACAAAAAACAGAGAAAGCAGAGCAAAGCAAAGCCTAGCATTGGAGAAACTTAAACTATACATATTTTGGCAATTCAACTTGCTTCTATACCTACACAATTAATGTCCCATATTATAATCATTTTCAGGTTCATACTTTTATTTTGTGTGTACAGTAGAAAATTGTGGTAACACATTTTGTCGGTCCACAAATTTCATGGTGGGTAGGTGGTTATTACCAAGCAAAATATCTAAAATTTCTTTAAAATTGCCCCCAAATTACCATAATAACTACTTTATCGTGTATTGACAATTAGCCCAATATTATCTAGTAATTTCCAACAAGCAGCTAATAAATAGCAATTTTCTTTAATGTCATTCCCAACCAGTTTCTGTTTAACTTTTGCAGGTCTGTGAATTAAAGTACCTTTTTTTTTTTTTTTTTTAACATTGTCCATGTCATTTTCTGACCTGCAGAAGCTGGGCAGAAAAACTAGTTAGAAGTTTCCTAGAAATGTTTCATAAATTCATACATTTTGAGGTATTTATTTATGGCAATTGGGGGTAATTTAAAAGATATTTCAGATATGTTACATGGAAATTACCATCTACATGGCATGAATGTTCGCAACCTGTAAAATAAAGTATTACTGTAAAAAAGATGTTATTTTTCTCATACTGTCCACTGCTGCAGCACCTCTATTCACCCTCTGTCTGAATAGTCTGTTTTAGCTTCTGTCTCTGTAAGGCCTGCCTACCGATTAGCCCAGTCTGCTCTAATTTGTCAGCTCTTGCTAGCGTAGCAGGCTCACTGCTTTTCTGCATAGGCTCTACCCGTGTTTCTGCAACCACAGTTGTACTTTTGGTGTGGCTATAGAGTTGCTATAGTAACAACTTCTGAATATGTGCAGATCAAGCATTCTGATGCTTTCACTGTATTCATGTAGCGCTTTGACCTGCTTTATAATGAAAAAACAGACATGGAAATCTCATTTCTTACAATATGGAACCTTGAAGTGATAAACAAAATTGAATATAAATTAAGATGTGAGTTGATTCTCTGTGTCTTGACTAAACTCAGTTAAAATCAAGTCTCTCTGATGAATTTGAATTCCTGTGTTAATTATCTTCATAATCAGACAGAATTGCCATTTTGTTTCACTTCACTATATTACTATGTGAACCCCTAAAACAAATGGATGTGTTGGCAGCAATTTCAGACAACTAGTACCAAGTCTGCTATTAAATGAGTGCATGTACTGAGGATTGGTCTAGCTGGGTAAACACACCGGTGGCAGGCCTCCAGCTACGTTTATTGGCTGATAACAATAACGCCTTTAATCCTCAACAGGTGGCAGAGTTATTGAAGCTGCTCGAGGTGCGGAGAGGCCAGGAGGGAGACGATGAATTTATTGAATGCAACAACATGACCTTAATAAATCTGGTGCTGAAATTGCTCGGGCCCACCCACGAGAGGAACCTCACAGTCATAATGCTCATCATACAGGTATAATAAAAATAAACAGCTGCTGTATCCAAACACCCTGAATATTGTAGGAAATATGAATTTTTCACTCACTGCTCATGTCTGCGTCTCTCTCAGGTGATGGGCAGTGCAGTGGCTTTCGGGATTCGTTATCACCTGGTGCGTCTTTTCTACGACGTCTAGACTGCTCTCGTGGACGGAGGAGGGAGCGACTGACAGAGAGAATATGATATCGTTATGGAACTATTCTGCAGGCTCAGGTTTCATCTGAGTCCATGACCTCACTGTAACTTTCCTGCCTCTGACTGTACCTGCAGTGAAGATATGGTGCGAGGTTTAAAGCTATAATTCACTTTAAAACATGTTCATATAGAAGCTCAAATGGCTAACGATCGGACGTTAACAGCTTTAGTGTTGGTCATTCTCCTGGTTCCAGTGATTGCAAGCAGGAAAACGTTACTGAGTCTTAATTCTCTCGTGTGTCCACGCTGAAAGTATATTTTTATACTTGGTTTTTTAAAGGAAAAGGCAGTAAGAGGGAATGACTTTCAGTCTTCTGATCAGTGGCGGTCTGCTACTAAATTGTGACCATTTGATAACAGATTTAAGGATCTAGAAGTGCCCTAAAAACATTCACAAAGTGGTTTGAATCAGCTGTTGAAGCAAAAAAAAATGTACCCACGCACACTTTCATCCGCACTCATACTAATCAATCCATGCAACATGGGTGGGCAAGTTAGAATCTCTGTTTTTTTTTTGTACCTACGAACAAACGCACACAGAATGGTGATTGTGAAGAATAGCTTTGAAAACAAAAGGAAGCTAGTGTCAGTCTGGAGGCTGTCACAGAGAATTAGGTGGAGACAGGGAAATAGAGGGGAACTTAGGAAAAAAACAAAGTGAGCTTATAGTTTCTGGATTGTTGTAAAAGTTAATTAAGGTCGATGGAAGGTGATGGGATGAGTCAATATTTCTCTTGGTATTATTGGACGCACAGCTGTATTTTTATGAAGCATTTTTTTCCCCCCAAGGGTTCAGCAGACTTGCGACAATGTGAAACTCAACAGGCACTGGACTATTTTATGTAGGAATGTAAGTACAAGTGGGAAACTGTTTACTGTTGAGATGAGAGGCTCAAATTGAGAAATAAAAGCTAATTAAAAACATCATAGTGTGCCATTGTAATAATTTGCAGTGGTTTGGGTATTATCAGCAAAATATTTATGTTAATGTTGTTTTCTTCTTCCTGTATAAACAAACTTCAAGAATTTCTGATAAAAAACATCATTTCTGGAGCTGCAATGCAAAACAGCAATCTGTCAAACCACTGAAGTAGATGGGGACTTGTTTTGAAATATATTTTTTTTTTAAAAAGACAACTTCAAAAACAACACAAAATGGCTCTATACAGCTTGTCGCGTGTAATCTAAGACTCTCAAAAGCCCAGGCATCCAAAATTGAGATTTGAGAGACTGGAATGACACCAGGCCAGTTGCATAGAGCCATTTTATGTCTGTTTTTAGTTGTTTTCTTTTCATTTAAAACAAGTCCCCATCTACTACAGTTGTTTAGCAGAATGTTAATGCTGTGAAGCTCAAGCAATGTTTTCTTTTTGTTTTTTTTGGATTATGAAACTTCACCTGACTTTCATCGGCATGCGGGTGAGTACATAATGACTGACTTTCCATTTTTGTGTTAACTTATCTTCTAACATCTTGGGCACATTTCTCTAATAACCAAAGTCAAGAAGGATTTATTTTTTTATCAGAAATATTGGTATATGTTGTTATCAGATTTTAAAATGCTTAGACATTAGCATGGGCCTCAAAAAAATCATAGTTATTATGCAGTGTTTCAATCTGCATAAGCTGCTGATGTGTTGTATGTAAAATCTGCATCTATAAACTAACCACAACTGCAAAATAACTAATAACTCTTGTGGGGTAAATTGTACCACATTTGTCAATGAGATGTCATGGAAAAGAAGTATAAAGTGGCACAAAATCAAAATATTCATGGAAAGTAAAAGTACTTCAGAGTTGCACTCTACTTAACTTTAAAGAATACTAATGACACTGAATGAAATACTTATGATTCCGATAACTGAATAAACAAGCTGTTCTCACAGGAAAATACAGTATCCAGAGCACTGTTTGAAGCTAGAAAGGTGTCAGGGTCTGCCACATATAAACAAAGTAAAACAGTATGAAATCGTGTTTTTCTTTAAGGTAAGTTTGTTTATTTTGTCTATAAAGTTTGTTTGGACATAAAAATTAATAAATAAATAAATTGTGGAACAAAGATCTTTCTCTTGTGTTAACAATTTCGCACTCAAAACTCCATAGTGCACCTTTAATTATCACAAAATGAAAATGAAAAAGTAGATTTTTAAGCGGAACATGTGACACGCGGAACCGTTGAAGTACGTGGTTTCTGGGGAGACAGCCGCGCTGCACACAGCCCGCGTTCCTTGTGACTGGCCATAACAACCGATGTTTACAATGTGTCAGCGCTTCTAAAATTCGTTTTTGACACTATATCTCCCCTTCGTGTGACATTTTGACGCCTTTCATGTGTTTTCGTATTTATTGAGTGTTTGAGGAGGATGTTTGTGAAGCTCTGTCACAGCTGCTGAGTGTTTTTACAGACACTGGTTGTTAGCTAACACCCTCTGTTTGTCAGTGATGGTCACACCTTGGCGACGTTTATCGCTTCAGCCTGTCTGAAAACACACTACATTATTAGACCCGCTCGGACTCGGGAGAGATGCCGCCCAACAGACGGATCCATAAGAAGGCGCTGAAGCTGGAGTGTGAGTGGAGTCCGTGTCAGGAGTCGTTCAGTCGGATGGAGAACTTTTGTAAGCATGCGGAGGGTCACCTTAATGCTCTAAACATGGCTGAAGAGGACGAGGAAGAAGCAGAAGGTGAGGAGTACTACACCTCAAAGTCCTGACCACACTCTCAATTGATTATTATCTTATATGACTTGGTCTGTTTGAGATATGGCTTCATAATTTCAACATGGGTCAGGGAAGAGTAGATTTTATATATATGTGTGTGTGTGATGACTAGATGAGGTGTTAGAAATACTTGTGACCAGATTTTACAAACTTTTTTTCTTGAACAGTTTTTCTTTGACTGAAAAAACATCTGTGTACAACAAATGATAACATATACCTTATTGTAATTCAGGATGCTCCAACCGATAAATAATCAGCCCACTGTTGGAGAAATGTATATTATTGGCTGTTTATTTTATCAGTGAAATTATAGTTGATTATATGAAGCCAAACAGTTTAATTCATTGTGAAACTCTAAAATCAATGATGCCTACTAATGCAAACTATTTCCTTTTTGTTCGAAGCGGAGAGGAACTGTCTTTGGAGAGACTGTGGTTTCTGTTCTCTGGAGGGTCCTGAAGAGTTGCGGAGACATCTGTTCTTTCACTGTTACCATACGAAGCTGAAGCAGCTGGGTCAGCAGGTGCTTAACGCCCAGCCGGAGTTGGGCACCTGCTCCATCGGCTACGACAACCGCAACACCATCCCAGAAATCCCTGACAATTTTATCTGCCTTTGGGACAAATGTGAGGTAATCTTCACGTGCGCACAGTTGACATAAACGGGAGGATTTCATCCTTTGAGTGTCTGCGAAGTAGAATTTAATCTCTGACTTTGACCAAATTTGTTTCTTCCTTTTATTTGTTAAAGCAACAACCTTTTGAAAACCCAGAGTGGTTTTATCGTCATGTAGAGATGCACAGCCTGTGCATGGATATACCAGCAGGAGACTGTGAATTCCCAATCCGCTGTGGGTGGAAAGGTGCGTCATTTAAGATTTATAGGTCAGAATATCAACGTAACTAAAGATCACACAACTGATTAGTTGTCAGAGAAGTTTAAAATGCTGATTATGATTTTGGCTCTGTGCTTAAGAATGTTAAGATTGTTATTGAGTAGCAGTTCTGTCCCTCTGCAGATTGTGAAGCCACTGCTAAAGGGCGTCCTAAGCTGCGGGAGCACCTGCGCAGCCACACCCAGGAGAAGGTGGTGGCGTGTCCGGGCTGCGGGGGGATGTACGCCAACAACACCAAGCTGTTCGACCACATCATACGGCAGAACGCCATGGAAGGTGAAGAACCCTGTCAGAATTATGTTAAAGCCTATAAGATATTAACAGTGTTGGTGACTTTTTAAAAGTTCATTTTGTATCACCTTGTAATTCTTGCTTTGTGTGAATGTGTGCTGTAGGTCAGAGGTTCCAGTGTTCTCACTGCTCCAAACGTTTCGCCACAGAAAGACTGCTGAGAGACCACATGAGAACCCACGGTCAGTCCCACCGCCATCATGCTATCACTGTTAGTAGTCATAATTCCAATGAACTGGGAGAACTTTAAAAGACCATACTGCTCTTTTTGCATGTTTGAGCCAAATAAGTTCAAACCAGGCAAGTTTGTATTACTAACAGCCATCTTCCGAAACACGCCTTTTTATATTTTCAGATTCTATCAGCCAGGTGGACACTAGAGCTGCAATAATCCACATCTATTATTATAATCAATTTAATAATTTCAGTCAATTCCAAGTAAAAATACCAAAGATTTGCTGGTGCCAGCTATGAGGATTTGCTAGCTTTTTGTTGGCATTTATAGTATTGAAGAGTCTCTTAGTTTTGGACTGTTGGTTGTTCAAAAGAAACAATCTAAAGACATCACTTTGCCCAGTTCTTTTGATATTATATAGACAAACATTTAATCATGAAAACAATCAGTAGATTTATTGATGGTGAAAATAATCGACGCTGGTTTCTGCTCATGCCTGTACAAGAGAATGCCACTCAAATACTGACAGACGGTATCATTAAACATGGGATGTACTCGCTATTCCATCAAAGGGAGCATGTGGCCCAAAATAGTCCTATTTGTTTGCATTTTTATGTTCTGTTCTTTTTTTTTTCTGCATGTTTTTCCATAAATCCTCAAATACTTCACACCTACACACACTGCCAGTTGAGCTTCTGCAGCGGTATGTTTATGCAGCCATAAACATCACTAAACCTTAGTAAACTTCCACTTTCTGACCCCTGCAGCCCTGTAAGCAACTCATATGGCGAATAAATCGATGTGCTAGATGTCTGTGTTGTTACAGCAACAGTGTCCAGCTTTAAAATAAATGATTTCAACAGGATTTATTGACTAGAATCGAGTGTAAATAAAAGTTGTCCATTTTTGAGCAGTTGACCATGTGATGCACTTTGGTGGCTAGCTCTGCAGTATAATCAGATGAGTTAATCTGTCACTGGTTTGTCTTGGTCTTGTCGGTGCAGTGAGCCACTACAAATGCCCGCTGTGTGACATGACTTGTCCATCGCCGTCCTCGCTGCGCAACCACATCAAGTTTCGCCACAGTAACGAGAAGCCGTACAGCTGTGAATACTGCGAATACAGGTATCGCATCCTCTGAAGCTACAGTAGTTCAAAACAAGATTAAACTAAACGTCAACTTATGGTATTGTTTACTTCATACTCCATTTTATTTTCAGGTGTAAGAATCTGATCGACCTGCGCAAACACCTGGATACCCACAGCAGCGAGCCGGCGTTCCACTGCGACGCTCCCGGCTGCAGCTTCACCTCCCGCACCATCGGCACCATGAAGATTCACCACCAAAAAGAGCACGAGGTGAAAGAGGAAATCTTTTTAAATGACTGCTCATTTGATGTCATTTATAGTTCTCTAACGTTTCCTTTCCACAACCAGGGGAATTTTGTCGCTCGCTACAAGTGCCACGTGTGCGATAAGTGCTTCACCAGGGGCAACAGCCTCACTGTTCACCTGCACAAAAAGCACCAATTCAAATGGCCCTCTGGACACCCCAGGTTCAGGTAGGTTTCGAAACAAGCTGGAGATGCTGATCATGAGATGTGTGGGTTGCTGCAGCACTGATGGCCTCTTCACCACTCTGTCAGGTACAAGGAGCACGAGGACGGCTTCTTGCGGCTGCAGCTGATCCGCTACGAGAGCGTGGAACTGACGGAGCAGCTGATGAGGGAACGGCAAAATAGGCAAGCGGACGAGGAGGATGAGGACCAGACCGAAGGCCAGGAGGTGGGGGAAGAGTCCCCGGGCGCAGCTCCTTCACAGCTGCAGGTGGAACTGAGAGGGGTGCTGCTGGAGGAGCAGAGGGCGGAGGAGACCGCCGTCAGCGCTGAGGAGGGCAGTCAGGAGGAGGGCATGTTGTACGTTCTGACTGGAGGTTTGTCACAAGCAGGGGACGACTCTGTCATGCAGCAGCTCCAGGATAATGCTCAGCAGCAGGTGGTTTGACTGCCACATCAGTCCGGCTTAGAAGAATTACACATGAAGTGACATTCTGTAACCAGCTGTGCTGTTTCAGATTCATGGCAAACATATGAAGGCACTACAAATGATACGTCTGACTGAAGGAATGTGTACTCCATCACAATCTGTATTGAGCCTATATTAGGTAATACACTTGTCTTAATGTGTTTGAATGTGTTTTATTTGTGTGTTGAAGACCTATTGGCCAGTATTTTTATATCATTTTCAATTAATTCCATGTATCTCATACTGTAAAATCTTCAGACGGCTGGACAGATAATAATGCTGCACTGCCGAGAGGAAGATCATTCTCTGTTTCAGAAGTACATCAGCATGAAGAAGCCATCACAGTGGTGTGTTAGCATTTACAGTCACTAATAATTATATTTGTGAAAAATCCAGCAAAGAGGGACCTACCTCATCAGCTCAGAGTGTGTGTATTTTTTGATTCTTGAATAAACAAGCTGACAAAATGTTTGCAGAAAAAAATGTATACTTCTTGTTTGTCTTTATGCGCAGTAAAAAAAAAAAAAAGTATGCTGCACAAAATTCAGCCTCATTACTATAAACAAGTTATTAAGAGAGAAATATGTTTCTTTCTATTTTCATCTCTGTCGGTAGGATCTGCAGTCTGTACTTTCGTTATGGCGCCCCCTGTTGTACATAACTGCTCTACTGCAGCTCAATAATATCAGGCTCTCCTAGAACAGACATTATCCAAAATGTGTTGATAGACCACTGAGGGGACAAACTGATATTAGCTCAAATTAAAATATTGTCTCCCCATTATTCCACCCAATAAATGAAGATGAGACTTTTCTCTATTAAATCATAATTGTACGCCCAAAAGTTTGTCTGCTCAAAAGTGTAAATTCAACCAATTAACTGCTCCTCCTCACCCTACACCTGCAAATACAATGTGATCCCATCCCTCTTTTTCAGCCTTGATCTTATAGAAAGCTCTCACGCCCTTCGTCATAACACGCCTATGCCAAAGCAGTGTGTCCTCCACTCACCGCACGTAGTGGCATCAGCTGTGTGTAGCAGATTAAGGCGGCACACACACAGCTTAGTGTAAGTGTTACTTAATGCTCTCTTGTCTCTTCGCTCTGCAGTCAGTGAACTCTGCCGGGACACGTTCTAATGGCTTCGTGTCTGCTGAAAATATGATGACGTATACAATGTGTCTGGACTGCAAGACTCAGTTCACAGATCCATCTGGAGTATTTCACAGACACTGATTGCGTCAGAAGATGGGCACCGTGACGTTATATCGACTGCTGCTGCTGCTCTCGCTGCTGCTGCTGTTTGGGTGCTTCCAAGGAGCCATTTCCCAGTTTCCTGAATGGCTTGAAGAGGTGGAAGGTAGTGGTAAGACCTCAAATAATGTCAGAGTAATGCTATTTTTCAGTCATCAAATGAAAGATTCTTCTACTTGCAGTGGGTACAGTTCTTATGGATCCCTGTTACAACGACATCTTTCTTAGTCTGGGCCCTAAAGCCTGAAAACATTTCCAGTTTCTTTATATATGAATGTTAGTGATTCGTCCAGTTCTGATGCATGTCAAAGCTAATAAAAATGTTTCACTGTAGTTGAGACAGAATGGCTTCCTGAACCAGATTTCATAGACGACATCTACTGGTCCGGGTCAGCGCCCCTTTGCATGGGAGGCTGTACGGCGCAGCACCAGGAGCTGAGGAGAGATCGCTGTGGAGATTCGAGCTGCTGCTGGATCGGCCACAAGTCCCTGTGCAGAGGTAGGACTAGTGGTGGAAGAAGTATTTAGGTCTTTCACTTAAGTAAAAGTGTTAATACCACACTGTGAAAATGTCACTACAGGCACAAGTCCTGAACTAGAATTAAAAGTAAAAGTAGTCATTTTGCAGTAAAATAGTCCCTGTCAGTGTTTTACGATGACTTATAGTGTTTAAGGTTTGATATTAGGGCTGCATTAATGTGTGTTTTGCATAACTGCTGTTTAAGGTTGAGCTCACTTTATTACGTTGGGTACTTTCATCCACAGCAATGCCTCCCATTTTATAAGACCATCATATGCTTGTATAACACAAGAGGGTTTTGAATAGTTTATCTCAAAGAATTAGGAGAATTTTCTCAACCCACCCTGTCTGATGAGCCTGCTGCGCAGCTTTGTGTCGTGCTTTGCCTTTGCATCTGCTTCCCTTTGCATGGCAGTGAACTGTGGGAGGCCAGATGTGGACTATAATGGAGCAGTGTATGGTAACGACTGGTGGGTGGGCTCCGTGGTGAGGTACACCTGTCGCCCTGGCTTCATGCTGGTGGGAAGCCCGACCAGAACCTGCCAGCAGAATGGCCTCTGGACACCGAAACCCCTCTGCCTCCGTGAGTAAACAGGTTTAGTTTTGGTAATCTCACATGAGCATGGACGGATGACTGAACAGGCCTACCGGGCACAGAGCGACTGTTTCAAGTGACCTTTAACAAATCTTTTTGAAGGTCAATTTTTCAGTTACAAATGTCCACAAAAAGACAGCAACAAGGCAGCTACAAAGGGACACACACCAAAGAGACAAAACAACTTTTATGGAACATGCACCTAGCATTAAGAGACACAAAACAACTACAAAGAGATTCAAAACATGTACAAAGAGACACAAAAAACAACTACAAAGAGATTCAAAACATGTACAAAGAGACACAAAACGACTACAAATAGATTCAAAACATGTACAAAGAGACACAAAACAACTACAAAGGGACACACGCTTACCACAAAGAAACAAAAACGACTTTGAAGAGACATAAAACAACTACAAAGCTGCGAACATCTACCATAAAGAGTCACAAAACAACTTCAAAGTGACACATGCTGACCAAAGGGAGCCAAAAACGACTGTCAGGAGACGTAAAACAACTACAAAGAGACCGCAAAGAGACACAAAACAAGTTCAGAGGGACACACGCCCATACAACGAAACACAACACAACTGCAAAGCTGCAAACATCTACCGTAAAGAGACACAAAATGGCTACAAAGAGTCTTGTAGAGCCTCTGTCAAGAGGCTTTGGGGGCCCTTTAGATGTCTGTGCCCAGGGCCCTGTTGTCTCATAACCAGTCCATGCTTATGAACCCTCAAATCTCATCTACACAATTTCTCCCTACCTGTGTTTCAGGAATGTGTCAGCGGGGACAGATTGAAGTCAGTGAGAGGGAACTCAACGGGACGTGCAACTCCACCTGCGCATATAAAAGCTACTTCGGCCCGCCCAAGCAAGGCTGCTCCCGGATAGACAACTGTAAGACGAAGGACACCGGCTGGAAGCGGTTCTTCTCCCAGTGTGTCCCCTGCATTTGTGACTGTGCTTTATCATGTCGTGAGTCGCTTCCCCGCCGCGCCGGCAAGAGCAAATGAATGAAAAAGGACTTGAACTGGTGATATGTGAGCATGTTGCAATGTTGTCTCGGCGCAAATACACTTAAATGTGGTTATTGATCGCTTCAAACATGAGTTATCCGTTTTCCTTTGTGGAGTCCGATGCAAAGAACGCTTTCGTCTTCTTATTTATAGCATCTGCAGTCTAACACATGAGGGAAATGTGGACTGTGTGGTGGGACGCAGGGTGAAGAGGAGACGCACCGCAGCATGCTTTTTGCAGCCTCATCCAATTGTGTGGACAAATCAGAGGACCGAAATCAGGATGTTTGAAGACATTTATCTAATCTCTCTGGCACACTGAAGCCGACAGCGTCTTCCTGTTTTCTATTTATAGGTTTTACACGACGACAAGAAGATTTCAGTGCCTGAGGTTCAAATCCCTCTGAGTCAGCAGTGAATTACAAGCAAAGCTAAATTCAGTCAGTCTGTGTGATGTGGTGAGAGGGTCAAAAAAAAAAGAAGAGAAACAGCGAAGTGAAGTGAATTTTACTTAGTTAAAACAGCCTGAGAGGCTGTGTCAACGTGGGTCAAATAATTATTTGTAATACTTCAGATAAAAAGTTGAACATGAATTTTCAGATGGTTGAGGTCTGTTTTTGATAAGCGGCTAATTATAGGGAGCAAATGATTGTTTGGAGGGCAGAATTAGGAAGCTCAGGCGGCATTCTCTGTTAGGTTGAAAGGACTTTCCTGTCACAGGCTACACCTACCAGGAATGCCTCGCATCTGTGTGTCTGCAAACGTGTTTCTGTGTCCGAGGGAACTGAGGAAATGAAGATGAAGACGAGGAGAGAGGGAAGTGAAACCACGAGGATTAGCACCTCTGCCTCGTCCATCTGTCCCGTAAGGAGATGAAACCTTAATCTTGTTACAAAGGGAGCAGCTCTGGTCAGGGAGCACAGCCGACACGCGGAGTGTTGTAGGCCTTGTTCTTAAAGGTAGTCGACTACGCACATCCTGCAGAAGCTGACTGGGGTTGGTCGAGGGGCGGGTGAAATAAATCAAATGGGAACCAGCATGGAGAAAGCCGTGAAACATGTAAAAGTGAATTAATTCCAAACTGTGATTTTGATTTAAAAAGAATATGTTTACAGGAAGGGCATCCAGGACAGCTTGTAGCATTTATTGTGAAAAATAGCCCAAAATATCTTTTTCTTGCACAAGTCAAGTCTTTATCTCTACGACGATTGGATTGTATTAATGTGATTATGATGTCTGGTGCGTTTGTGAGAAATAAAAGGATGATGCTGCCCCTATCTGAAGTCATAACAACCACACTCTAATCTCATTCCAGACACCCAATTTTATTTATTTATTTTTTTTATTTCATTCCCAGCTCAGCAGCAGTTTGCTGAAACAGACTTGAGTCTTTAAGCAGTCGTGATCTGCAAAACGACGCCACTCACAACAGTTGCTCCAAGTGTAATTTAACCCTGCATTCGAACAGTTGCGATGGGCAGTGACATTTCTTCTCTTATGGTCTCATATTTGTCAAATTTTAATTCCTGGCACCCTATATATTTGAGTCTTAACTAACTTGGTGTAAATACATGTCGCATATACTTTTTAACAAGTGCCCCAATGTGATTATTTGCTCACATGTTTGGTAGATTCTGATGCACAGACTCACCAGCTTTGACTTGATAAATGACATTACTCTTTGAAGCCACTAGATGATGCTGTTTTGTTTATTGTCACAACATTCAGCACCACTTTTGCACTTCACGTGAACTTGAAAAATCCCTTCAATGCACAAATCAGAAAAAAACAAAACAAAATCAAGGTTGATTCTCTGCTACATCTGATCACGTGGAGTTGCTGCCTCATGCTCAGCGCTGTCGAGGCCAGGTGGTGAACCTTAGCAGGATTTGTTCGTCCGCTACAGGTTTGTAGCAGCCAATCCCTGTGAAAAGGGACGAGTTTGAATCAGAAACGGTTCAATCGTGTGGTTAACACAGCAAGATAATGGGGATCTATTAATAGATCCAAACTGAAATGATCCAAATGACTGACCAAACAGAAATCACACCAAATATGATTAAGATAAGAGTGAGTAATATCATCACAACAAGGAGATTTTAGAATAATCACACTAGAGGACATCCGGAGGCAATAAGTGAGAGGACTGTCGATTCCCCTGCCTCATTACAGCTCATTAAGGCTTCCTCAGATATGCTGTGTTGAAACTCTGGGGAGGACACTCACCCACATCCAGCCTTCTGTACTCCCCCGAGCGCCTCGACAGGATCTCCCAGTACGTTCGCTCGCGCTCACTTCCAGCGACTCCATTCACACTCTCCAGCAACAGACCGAAGTCTGGGTCCTCCTTCACTGTGAACCTGCCCACATGCAAAACTTTTCTTTGAACACGCGAGAGAAAAAAAAATCACAATTTCCCATGGGAACTGGAAGGTTTTTTTTATCAGCGATTGGCTTTTGTCACCTACGAATCAAGTGCAAAATACACGCGGCAACGCGGAATCAGGCGGGTTACATGCATTCATGTGATTGGCTGTATTTCACATGTGTGGAAAACAAATCACATGTGCGAACGAGACGTTCGCACATGTGATTTGTTTTCCACGTCAGCTGGACATTTGACAGGCGAATGACATTTCTGACATGTTAAAAATCACAATTTCACATGTTTTATTGAATACTTTCACCTGCAAACTTAAATTTGAACATGTGAAAGGAAAACTTCACATGTAAACCAGACATTTTCACAGGTGAGGGCCCGGGTAATGGGCTTTTTCCCCCCACATTTGAATGAAAAGTCCACCATGAAATTTCACATGCTATATCATAAACCTAAATACATATGAGGAATAGAAGAGGGACGCTGAGGAATAAACGATGATCTTGAATGGGGTTGTCATGGGTGGTCTTACTTGAAGTCCTGCTGGGTCTCCTGCAGCCTCCTCAGAGCGCCCAGCAGCACGCCCCCCTCCACCACAGAGCTGGAATAGGACTCAGGGGTCATGTTAGTCAGGTCATTCTCCACAAACACTCTGACGGGAAGAGCCCCCTGATCTGCACACCAAATGATACACTCAGTCATAACAGTGCTGTGCATGACACAAGGACAAAAAGAGTGACTCATCTAAGCTTGACATTTTCTCGAATATTCACCTGTCTTTGTGAGGGCTCCTTGTGTCGCCAACAGAAGAAGGCCCACAGAGAGGAGAGCAGCTGTTCTTCGTGCCATCCTGTACAATGCACCCTCCCCATCAGATGCCCGCTCAGTACTTATAGTGTGCCTAACCCTCATTTGTGAGCCCTTGAACACTTGCATTCCTGCAGCCAGCACCTCGCTTTGCAAAAGACGTCTTTGTTGACCTAACATATTAAACCGGTCACACACACTGAAACCAAAGCACCGGTGTTTGCATGTGGCAATCAGTCACTTGTTAATGTGTGGTTTATGAATAGAGAAACACAATTATCTCTGGAGTGACTTAATGGTCATTTAGTTGATTAATGGCCTGCCCTCCTGTTTTTTTTTTTCTCGGAAGGCATATATGAGAATGGAGGGTTGTGTTGTTTCTTTTTACAATCTACATGTGCAAACTTAAGACTATTCTACAGGGGTACGTGAGGAAGGTCATCACTCTTTCCTCGAGGCTGACATCACATTATACAATCAGGGTCTGGCCTTTTGAAGTACATCAACAGACCGAGGCAAGCACCACTGTGGCAGCCTGGAGAAAGCCCGTGCGTAACGCAGCATTCATCTTTTATTTTGGACGCTGAGAGCAAACCTTGAGCCCGATTAACAGGCCTGATATGTGTGAGCTTTCTGGAATCATCACCACCTATGTATGTGATCCCGGCCGATAATATCAGCAGCCATAAGGAGGCAGATCACAGAGAAGAGAGGGAGAGGTGGGTGGCTGTGCTGAAACCAGCGCTCAAGTGGCGACGACGCGAGAGACAGAGAGAGACAGAGACACAGAGAGAGACAGAGAGACAGAGAGAGACAGAGACACAGAGAGAGACAGAGACACGGAGAGAGAGACAGAGAGAAAGTCAGAGAGAGAGAGAGACAGACAGACAGACAGAGAGAGAAAGACAGAGAGAGAGACAGAGAGAGAGAAAGAGAGAGAGAGAGAGACAGAGAGAGACAGAGAGAGACAGAGACACGGAGAGAGAGACAGAGAGAAAGTCAGAGAGAGAGAGAGAGAGAGAGAGAAGAGAGAGACAGAGAGAGACAGAGATAGAGACAGAGAGAAGGAGAGAGAGAGAGAAAGAGCTCGTTTTAAATTGGTCTGATTAAGAGTCAGGTGCGATTGGCTAAAAATGGTCCCGATCCCCCTCTCGTGGGTGATGTAAGGCATGTAGGGCCCGCGCTTGAACGCGAGTAACCCCGGCTGTTTTACCGAAAATAACCCGGGCACTGCAGCATCAGCACCGGGCAGCTGCGCAGGTGCGGCCTTTAAAGAGACAGCGGGGCCCTCGAATCTCACCAACAACCTTTCTGCTCATGTTTACGCACACACACACACATGCACACACACGCACACGGTCAGGCAGAGGTGCACTGACAGCTGTGGATGCCCGTATGGATCACCTGCACCGGCATCATGAGGGGCACAAAAGCTCGAGCTTCATAACCCTATAATTTCATTGGTTAATTCCCATTCCTGTCACTCCCCCCAGAGACACAGAGGAGCCAGAATTAGAAACTGGAATACTCGAAAAGGTTTAAATTGGCACCTGAGAGGCTAATTTACCGACACAGGACGTGGCAGTCAATCTGATATCTGCGAATACTTTGAATCAGCTGTGAAGTGAATTTAAGCCTCTAGGCCCCCCTTAAGCCTTAAAAATGCGCCTATTACAAAACACGATGTGCGTTCATGTGAGATTTGATTCATCTCAAAACACGAGGTCGGGGTGAGGATTAGGAGGAAACAATCGGAACCAAAAATCGCTCTGTTTTCTCCTCCAGTAGCATCCCTCCAGCAACGCCCTGCATCCCAGACCGGCGTGCGTACCACACAGACGCACCAACCGGTGAGAGGGGAGCGGAGGCTGCTACATCGAGCTGCTGCTGCTGCTGCTGAAGCATCTGAAGCATCTGCAGCACTGATACTGAGCGATCACCATCGACACCACTGTCGAGGAGGATGTGTGTGAGTATTTCGATGCGACTCGGGGACGGATGGATTTCATAAAGGGGATATAATCGCGGAAGGGGATAAAAACAACAACAACAACAACAATAAAAACCATGACAGGCGCCTCGTCCCCCTAACGATTTTACCGGGATGCAGTCATAGTTTGAGGCCGGACATGATTTTAATCTCAGGAGTTGCTGCTGTTGTGGATGCGGGACGATGTGCGCCGCACCCCGAGAGATATTGATGAGGAGGACACAGCGGCTCAACCGATCCGGATTTTTCCAGGACTGTGGCGCACAGTGAGCCAATCTTGTGTTGTTGTTTTTTTTCTTTTTCTTTTCTTTCTCTCTTTTTTTTTCTGGGGGAGCTGCTGATGTGGAGGGATTTGCGCTGTCTGGTCTGAAGGCATCAACTGAGCACTGTTGCTCTCAACCCCCCACCACCCCCCCCAAGAGGAGGAGAACCAGGTCTGAGCTGCTCACCTGGTCGTTTCAACACACCACAATAAAGTACGTGCTATGCGTGTGCGTGCGTGCGTGCGTGTGTGTGTGTGTGTGTGTGCGTGCGTGCGTGCGTGCATGTGCAATGCAACACAGACTAAAAGCCAACAGAGTTAGTGTCGATGGGTCCACAAGAGCAGACTCATTTATGACTCATATACCTCACCTGCTCTGTCATTTTCCTCATGTGTCCACTTTTGTCATTCATCAGTTTGTTGGAAACAGGTGCTTTTATTTTGTAATTTTGGGGAGAGCTGGCACTGACAACAAGTCACTGCAGAGCACAGGTACATCCACCACACCACTGCAAAGCCCACAAGAAATACATTTAATAACCATATCTCACCCCTTCTGGAGACTTTTACTACCTGTGTGTGTGTGTGTGTGTGTGTGTGTGTGTGTGGTTCACGTGTCCTGCCTATGACAGATCATGCAGGCCTTCATCTGACTAAGAGGCCATTAAAGCCCTGTCAGTGTTTTTCACAGAGCTTATATGCAGGCTTGGTAATGGAAAATTCACTAATGGGAGCACGGTCAATAGAAGTCATGTTGAATTTTCTTCACTGGTCCTCTTCACATGGGGAGGTTTCACTATAAAGCATGTGGTGGGGTATCCTCTATAGGTCAGTAGACTGCAGTGGGTGTTTGTACACCGGGGATTATGTGGCCCTTCGTGATCAGGAGAGCCCAAACAGACTGTTTATGCGTGTTTATTTGCGTGTCGCCATGTGTTGCTTGCATATTTTATTCCCCTTGAGCAGCACCCAGTGAATTTTGATGCCAATCTGAGGCCTGCGCGTACATCAAATAAGCAGATTCTTGTCACAATCAGCGGTTTTTTTAACACTCAAACGCACATTCCATTAGTTTTCTTGCAGCACGTAATCACGACCAACTGATAGTTACATGCCTCTTCATTATCACGTACAAAGTAGGTCACCTGATTCATTTATGGAAACTCATTTGAATCCCGTCTCATAATCCTCTTAATTCATTTCATTTAGATCTGTTTTCTCACATAACCGCCGACTTTAACCCGCCTCCCCGCCCCCCCTTCCACGACTAATGAAACAGTAACATGATTCTGAAGATGTCCCGACATGTCTGGCATCACGGGGAGACAATGTGTTGCTTCACTTTCGCATTATCGAAAAAAATAAAGCTAATGGATCAGCAGCCACTACATGGTTTTAACAGACACTTGAGTCTCGGAGGAAATTTATGTGAATCAGCAGTATGAGCGCGCTGCAGGACTGAAACCAGATCCCGGCTCCTCACACTCAGAATCTCATTCCCCTCAACCAGCCACTCCATACAATAAACTGTAATCAGATCATGTGCGGCACCTAGTTTTTAGGAGGGTGTCGGCAGTCCTCCTAAAATCAACCAATGGCCTGAGTAACCGTGGCACGGATACGTTACACTGGCGCGTTTACGTATGTTGAATATGTACGTTTCAATTTCACGTTTCCTTGATGTTATGATGATGTGATGGTTGAAGGGTTAGGGTCAGGGTTAGTGTGTTTACAGGTCTTGGGGAGTGCTATACTGCATGTATGAAGCCTTTTGTGGCTCAAGAGGAGGCTGAATGTAATCTGATAAAATTCCTCTGGTGATGTCACTCAGTGACTAAATTGCATTGTGGGAAATGATGGTGTCAGGTTTGAAAAGCAGTCCACCGGTCTGGGTTGTACTCTTATAACACTGTTGGTCTCATTACGGATGGTCAAAACAATTAAGAAATGATCAAAGGCTTTTTAAAGGCCTTTTTATAATCTGGTGCCTTCACCTTAATGAGGACGATTCATCAGATTACATGCAGCTTCCTCTGGAGCCACGAAAGGCTTTATACTTTTTTCCACATATGCAGCAGTACTCCTCAAGACCTCTAAACACACTTGTATGTGTAAAACTGGCTGAGTTACCCTTTAAAGTTGAAAACACTTGGTTTGTGTTAAAGAAAAAGAAAAATCATGTTTTGTCTTAAAATACCTGGGTTTGTCTCTCATCTCGTTAAGTAATATCACCATCGCCACCCCCTCCTCCTCGAGATGAGAAACTCAGCTCAGATACTCGTAATCTGATCACCTCACAGGTGTTGATATGAAACATCTGAAGAGTGCGAATGGAACATATCTGTAGTTTTGCACAAAACTGGGCTGCATCTGCTGAGGCAACAGTTTTTGTTTTTTTTTATGGAGGCAATTAGTCAGTCCATCAACTTGAAAAAAAAAAAAGGAATCAAAACCAATCAATGACTTGTTTATTGGGCAATTTAAGTTTCAGATCCTGGGAGAAATTATTTAGTTTCAGGGCTCCAGGGTGTGACAGTTTTGGGTTGCACATGCGCCAAAGACGTAAGTACGACACAGATCCATAAGGCAAAACACTATAGTCTTAACTAAAAGTATAAACTGTTTTTAATCAATTAGTCATCAGTTTTTTATTACACCACAATAAGAGTTAGTAAGAGTTTGTAGAGCACTCAAAACATCTGCACTCTAATTATTTTGAGGTTATAATTAAGGTTGTTGCAATTTCTTGTTGAGCGTGCTGTGATTCAACGGAAGAAAAACACCTTTGTACACCTTCCTGTTCACAGTCATTTAATGTGTTATGCGCTTATTGGGGCAACTTAATTATGCGTTGGTGCGCCTCAGTGACAAGGTGACGCACACCGGTGCTACCAGCTGTAAAGAAGTTAGCCTGTTTTTTGGGGGGTTTTTTCAGATGAAAATTAAAGCAACATTATGTAGAAATTGGCATTTTGTGCAATGTGCGCCCTCATAACAATGTTATCATATGTTGAAGTAAACATGTATGTAACGCTGTGATCCTCTCTTATTACTGAAGTGACATAGTGCAGAAACAAGTGATAGAGTGGATGAGACATCATTACGAGACACTGTACCATCAAAGTGATTGCAGAGCTGTTGTTTTAAGGTGAAAAGTTGCATAATGTTGCTTTAATCTGAGATTCTTCATGTATGAAAATGTGCAGATCCGAGGCAGGATTGCACCCTCTCACTTTGAAGCAAGAGCAAAGAGATAACGCCTGAACAATTTCACATTTCTGCCCTCCTTTTGCAGCCTTTCAGCATGGCTGAGAGGACACTGGAGCAGGGCACGGTCAGCATCCCCATGGAGGAGACCAAACTCCCCGGTGGAGCACCTCCGGAGGCGCCGCTGCTCACCCACTTGAAGAAAGTGGAGAACCACATCACCGAGGCCCAGCGCTTCTCCCACCTCCCACGCCGCTCCGCCGTGGACCTGGAGTTCAATGAGCTCTCGTACACCATCCGCGAGGGTCCCTGGTGGAGGAGGAGAGGTACTGCACGCTCCGTTCACATAGTAACCGTGATGGATGAGCGAGCCAGCACCACCCATGACGATCGATATCTAGAGTGCAGAAATTTCAAGGGAGGCATTCAAAAGCCTTCGTTGACATTTGAGGAAAATGTTTTTCTCCTCAGTGTTAGGCTGCCTCTTTTTCGCTCTGCTCCGTTGTTCTGACACATGTAGCCTAGTCGAGCCGGGCCCTCACACACACACACACACACACTTGCAGACTCCCACCATGTCGTAGTGAGCAGTGTGACTGTAAGCTTTGCTGCGCTCAGCAGAGTTTAGACATAGTAAATAATTTACACCCGCAGGTTGGCACACTGCTCGCCTCTCTTTTCCCTGTGTTGTCCGACGATAGGCGGTGGCAGCGAGTCCGTCAGGTCCGCGATTGATCTGCTCATGAAATATGGACAGCGTTTAAGCTCAGCACCCTTATTAATGATCGGCCTCCAGCTCAACCATTGGTCATCCGTGCTTGTCAAACTCAACCGCCTTCTGCAAACCGATCCGTTGTATATGTTCTTTATATTCAGCTGGGCAGGGGACCCCAGAGGAATCTTTTATTTACATTCCCCATACAGTATCCTTAGGAGAGGACCTATATGATGCATTGCAGGTTGTCTTGTGTAAAATTGATGTGCCTTACGAAAGCCTCGGCTGAGAAGTGTTTGTTGTCCCGTCGGAAAATGTACGGAGTGTTCTTGAGGGGCGGCGGTCAGTAAAGAAAGATTTTGTTTGCTGCTCCGACGATTTCTCGCCTCACGTTTCCCCTTGAGTGGTCTCATCGGGACCAACGCGTGGTTTCTCCTTTTTGTTTGTGTGTTGCCTCTTCGGGGTGCCTGCCTCGGCTCATCAGGCTGATGATGTGTGAACAGGAAGTGTCTCAGCTTTTACTAATTAAGCGGTGCACTTCAAAAAGGATCGCTCGCCTGCCATTTTGGTCCCAGCGAACCTCTCCGTCATATAAATCCCTGCCTCTGCCTCTCGTGTAACAACCAGCCACTCCTAAAATCATATCAGTGCATATTTGACATACGCTGAGGGCCTTGTCTGTGCTTGTGTCTCATTTAACAAGCTAAGCTAAGAGCTAATTCTCTTGCAGTCCCTGTCTAGCTGATCGACGCTGTAGAAAGCAGGTGTAATCACACACACAGCTCAAGGCTGTTGTTCTGATGTGTGGTTTCACAGTCAGTGATTACTTCTCCTCAGAAGAAGCGCATGATTTCATGATGTCCGCGGAATGATATGGAATTAAACAGCTGATAGAGAGGAGAGAGAGAGGGGTAGAAAGATGATGTACAGCGTGAGCCATGAGTCTTGAACCCATGATGTCATTTATAATTTAATGTGTTTTTAGTGTTTGAGTCACCGCCGCACTACTTATGAGTCATTCCTCGAAACGTCTGCAGCGAACAGGAAGAGATTAAGAGGAAGACAGTGCAAACGCAATAAATGTGGAGTCGTTTCGTGTTATCGTAAAAAAAAATTTAAAAAAAAAAGGGTTCAGGAGGGCGAGCTGATGTACGAGCTGCTCTCCTGTTTGTTACCGTCGGCTCTTCTGGGCTAGGGGGCAGACATCTATCCCTGTTCGGACGGTGCTGCTGTGGCCTGCTTTCACGTCGAGGGTATTTTCCTCCTCTTGAGGTATTCTCCTGGTGAAACACTAGACCTGCTGCGTAGGGGGAAAGACAGGAAGAGGGGGGGAGGGGAGGGGAGGGAGGGAGAACAGGAATATGTCTACACGCCTCTAAGTGTTTTCCTGCTCTGTGTTTTGTTATTTACTGCACTGGCGCCTTTGCACCTGCATTGATTATGTGAGTTTGGTAGGATAACGAGGAGCGTGGTAATCTGGCAGATGCAGCTCACATCCTTTACCTGATGGTCTCAGAGCTGCTTTGTTAAAAATCACGACTACAAAGCGACATTTTGTCATTTTCTTGCAGAATGGTTACGTAAATGTATAATTAGATTTAATCAGAGAAATAAATTATTTGATGTTTTGCAGTCTTGAATGTGCTTATGTATCCCTTTTTTTATATATCCAGGGTGACTATGTAGTGTGTACTGCATGTTTGTCATGTGAACAATGGTTGGTAGTGGTTTCTGAACATGTTATACACTAAATGTCTTGGTGTGAGGGGAGTGGGCCATTAGAAAGAGATCTCATTGCTTAAGTTTGTCTCTTGGTGTCTTCATTTGAAATTTTGCAGGGTGTGCAATTTCACAGCTTGGCCAAATTTACTTTATTATATACCAACTAGTTTTATTTTTCCTTTAAAGCTGCGGAACATTTGTAATAATAACTCGAATTAGCTTGAACAGAGCTGATCTACGTAGTTGTATTAAGTGTGGCCCCCAGTGGCCCCCAGAGGCGACACTAAATTGAATACATTTCCTCAAGTGATGTCATTTGAAGTCAGCGTCAGTTGGGTCTGAAAACTACGTGGGAAAATAAAAAAAAATGTGGGGGTGTGGAGTGAGTTTACCTGACCACTATAGCAGGCTCCTTATCTCTAGCTGCTTGCGGCTATATTATCCACTGCTAGCATAACGTACCTAAATCTCCTGCCAAACTGTCTGTGGTCATGTTGCATTGTGGGTAATGTGGGTACCAGGTTTCGACATGGAAGCAAACAATGCACAATTAGTCAAACTTGCTTGGATCAATTCCATTTATGTTGTCGTATGTAGTTTAGATCGATTAGCATCAAGGAGGACACCAACAACTTGACGCATCCGTTTCGAGAGGCATCTAACGACCACAAGTTTGAATATCAAGAACATCTGCATGTGTGAAGGAAGAAGCACACGAGCTTACGCGGCCTCTGTAGTCTGCTCCTCATCTCTGCTTGAGGCTACATTAGCCACCAGGAACATTAACATACCCAGAACTCCTGCCAAACTGTCTGCGGTCACGTTGCGTTGTGGGTAATACAGGCACCGGGTTTTGACAAGTAGCATGAATACAGGGATTAAAAAAGACACATCACAAAACCTCAAACACTGTTATAGAAGTGAAATGCTCAAACATAAATTGTATCTATAGTTTGCAAACGAAGTTAGAGAATAACGATACGATTTTAGTACGGCAGCAAACACTGATGTGAAGTGTGAGAGCCGAACTAATGCGTTAAAACACCAAAGTCACACAGTTAACACCAGCAAACCAGCTGATCGAGGCAGTCGAGCAGGTCCCCTGATCTGAGAGGTAAAATCACTGTTTTTGTGAGAGGAGTCTGGCGGCTTTGAAGAGAGCTTAGCTCTCTGTGGAAGAAGGCTGTCTGATGGCGAGGTAAAACATTCTAAATATAGCGTACACTTAACCCTGATATTGATTTTTTAAGGTTGGCCCTATTTTAGGTGGTTAAAATACAGTATATGAAGCCTGCTGACCAGCATCCACAGCAGTGCATCTCTTCCATGCCGGTACTCCTGTCCGCCCCTCCAAACTGGGGACGAGCTGACCGCCGTCTACTGTGTGATACACTGAGCATGGATGAGTAACTCTAAAACCGGAACCAACCTTTTAAGTCAGTGTGTCTTTGCGACAGTGCGGTGAGCTACATACTCTGGCGCCTGCAGCCTCGCACAGATAACACTGTGGTTATGCTCGACCTACAGCGCCGGGTTAGCTCATCAGTATGCACCACATGTCCGAGCGGGGTTTCTTTACTGACAGCAGGCTGCTCCTCTGTCTGAGTGGTGGATGTCTGATTCGATAACACTGCCGGGAGGAGGGGTCACTGCCATTAAGCTACTTTACTCTCAGAGCGAGGGGTCTGCTGAGACCCCTGCTTAGAAACGGGAAGCAGCATCCCTGAAGACGTTGGAGAAATGGGCGTGGCGAGGGAGACTTGGGTGACAACACGGCATGACCTTACAGACCTCTTTAACTTTCCATAACCGGAAGCTTTCAGGATCTACGTCAGGTCCGAAAGATGTTGTTTTACTGTTTCCACTGGGCCTCCAAAGGTTAGGGAATGCGCCATGAAAAGACCGGAGACGTCTTCATTAGCAGGCCAGACCGCTGTGGACACTTTTAAAACTGCCGCAGCCGAGTAATGCCTGAGGTTCTGAGGGCGTCACGATCTTAAACCCCTCCGTAGTCTTTTGTTTCTCTTCAAAGTTCTGTTTTGCTGAACACCCGATGTCGAGCTCTCTGGTTCCTACCTCACCTTGAATCCTCTCTTTTCTGTACACACTGACCACAGTTTTACACCCCTCGTCTGCCTTCACATTTAGAGCACTTCTTTTTAAAATGGCGGCTGTGGTCAGTGAAGCTTGCCAATAGAGATCATCTTTATATATGTAACATCACATCTGCTTGACCGCTTCTGATCCACAACACTGCCTTCGATTTCCCCTGCTGGAGCGAAATAGGGCTTTTTATCTGTATAACCATCCGTAGATGGATCCGCTTTGAGAGTCAGTGAACTGGCATTCAGGGCTCAGTGAAAGCGGCAATTAAAGTGAGCCAGAACTGCTGTACAACCTGTTCCACTTTCTCAGTGTCGGGAGTTTATAAAGGTGTGATACAAGCTAGCAGAGCCATGATTGTTAGGCAGACGGATCGGGACTAAAAATACAACACATTGTGCCGGCCCACATTTCAGTCGTAGTCCCTGTTAAGCTTTTGTATCTGACTTTTTCTGCAGTTAATTAAAAAAAATTCAATACAATAACACAGTGTAGAAATAAACATCCCTGAACTGATCAACCTGCTCTCCCCTGTTGTGTGTGAGGGCGGAACAACGTACATTCAGAAACACGTTTTTAAGCCTCCCTCAGCCATCTGCTTGACAAATTAAGTCTGAAATGAATTCCTCCTTAACTCCTTCAGAATCAGAATGAGAATCTGAATTCATTAATTATTAGTCCAGCACACGGGGACATTTGTTTGTCACAGCAGCCAAAGGACAGTAATATTACAATAAACAAAAATAATATCAGAAAATAAACAATGAAATAAAAGTAAAGAAATATAAATAGACATATATATATATAGACTATTTACAGATATAAACCGTGTAATTATTAACAGTGTGGCAGTGTAATATTATTATATTCATAAAGTACATTTTGCAGTAAAATAAGAAAGACCAATAAGAAACATTTCCAGACCAATCACAGCAGCACAAGTAAAAGCTTTGTCTCTCCGTCAGGTTTCAAAGCTCTCCTCAAGTGTCTGTCGGGAAGATTTAACAGCAGAGAGCTGATCGGCATCATGGGGCCTTCCGGGGCCGGGAAATCCACTCTGATGAATATCCTGGCAGGTTACAGGTGAGATGTGTATTGTATGGAGCTTACATCCTCGTACTTATCTGCGAGACCACACTTGCCGTAATGTGATTTCTTTTTTCTGTTGGGAAAAACAGGGAGACGGGCATGAAGGGCCAGATCATGGTCAACGGTCGGCCGAGGGACCTGAGGACCTTCAGGAAGATGTCCTGCTACATCATGCAGGATGACATGCTGCTGCCTCACCTCACCGTGAGGGAGGCCATGATGGTGAGGTCACCTTTGAAACAAAAGCAAAAAAAAAAAAAAAAAATCCCAGAACCTCATTAAATCCTAATGTTCAATAATAATGTACTGACTTCTGTCTGCCTTGCAGGTTTCTGCCAATTTGAAACTAAATGAGAGCATACTGGTCAAAAAGGAACTCGTAAGTCTGACTATACTGACAAACTTATGGTTATATGTGCTGCATTTATTTTGAGATAAAGGCAGGGAAGACAGTAGATCAGAGATTTCCATATTCCAATATGTATACCAGAGTGAGTATCTTATCAATCATGAGCAGATGATGATATTGAATTTAGAAATTTTGATAATGATGTACCTTCACTGGATTAGCAAAATAAAAGCTTCCAAAAAATAACCATTATCTCCTCTCACCTACTCCAAGAGAAGCGGGCTGCAGACAAAATGGCAGGTGTCCAGCACAGGGATAAACTGTATACAGGGAACTTGAAAAATGAAGGGAGGGTCATTGCGGAATGCCTCAACACTTCACAGAGGAGGTCAAACCTGATCTCAGTGCTGTTTAACGGCAGAGCAAAAATCCTCGTCGTATCAACAAGTTGGCAGGTTTTGTAACTCACTGATGCTGGTTATGAACCCTCTCAAGTCCTGCACACATGCGGGAATAGACTTTGACCCAACACCGGAGCGCACTCCGTCGTTTACTCATATTTTACCTTGGTTTGTGTCGCTCTCCCTCATCACCTTCTTTGCCTCCTCCATCAGCGGGGAGAGTTTTTTTTGACAGTTATTCCAGTTGTTCCATCATAACCCGGGAAATAGCCACCTCGGACAGCAATGACCCCTTTGTGCCGTCAGTCAACATTTGTTTTTCCCCGGGAAAAAAATCAAAGGGAGACTTACAAGGAACCAGTATTCCCATGGATGGTGCCGAGAAACACATTTAACTTTAAAGATAAAATTGTGCCTGCTCCAGATATCACTCCACTTAAGCCACGAGGAAAACAGACGGCACAAAAAAAGACAGCCCTGGATGTCACGTGATCAACGTTGCCACCATTTTGTCTGCAGCCAGGTCCTTCTTGGAAGTATTAAAATAAATATGGGGTCACACATGATAGGAGATTTGTTTCAGGTCCCCCGACTGTTTTTGTCAGCAGTGTGCGTCATCACTCGTCCCTGTTTGTTCCTCAGGTGGATGAGATCCTGACCGCTCTGGGTCTCCTGGAATGTGCTCAGACACGCACCAGCTGTCTCTCCGGAGGTCAGTGTAAAAGACTGGCCATCGCGCTCGAGCTGGTCAACAATCCTCCTGTCATGTTCTTTGATGAGCCCACCAGGTAGGATTTGTCTCACCTAGACTGAATCTGTGTATTCCCGCCAGATATCCGGATTAAACAGTGTGTCCGTCTCTCTGGCTTTGTCTCGTTCCAGTGGTCTGGACAGCGCGTCCTGCTTCCAGGTTGTCTCCCTCATGAAGTCTCTGGCTCAGGGAGGACGGACAATCATCTGCACCATTCATCAGCCCAGTGCCAAGCTCTTTGAGATGTTTGATAAGGTAACTTGAGTGCTTAAAGTGCTGGACACGTCCAGCCTTCCATTAGCCGCAGATCAGGCCAGGAGCGCTGCAGGTTAGCATGATTCATTTTACCTACCTGACAAGTCGATACCCAGGCCTGATGTTTTGTCAGTGGTTCATATATAATTCAGAGAGCCGGTGTGTTGGAAACTACGTTGATTACTCTGTACCTGTGTTCCCTCCACCAGCTGTACATCCTCAGTCAGGGTCAGTGCATATACAAGGGCACAGTCCCTTACCTCATCCCTTATCTGAAGAACCTGGGCCTCCACTGCCCGACGTATCACAATCCCGCTGATTTCAGTGAGTCGAGCAAGTCCTTTTAGCACAAGCAAATGCATTTGTGCGTCCGGTTGTCTTTCGTTCCAACAAGCTCGTCCTCTCTGTCCCCAGTCATCGAGGTGGCGTCGGGGGAGTACGGGGATCTGAACCCGGTGCTGTTCGAGGCTGTCCAGGGCGGACTGTGCTCAGATGAGAGCAAGAAGAACTCCAGGGACAAGAGTGACCCATCCTGTCCCTCTCAATGCCACAGCGTGAGAGAGAACGGACTCTATCACCGTAGCACCACACCTATAGACGTCATAGCCTCACATCATATAATAAAGGAAGCATGCAAGGCTTAAAACCACAAAACATTGACGATGTCTGCCTGTTACTGATCTCTGCGATTTCTTTGACGACAAGATATTGCAGATTTTGTCAGTTCCCTGCATTGGTTCCAGCGACCTACTCATTAACATAAAAAAGGGGGATATACTTCTAAACTACAGTGTCACAGTGTGATCTTGTTGTCGGTTGCGTCCATTGGAAAATCCCCAAATGTTGTCACTTGCGTTACCCTTTTCCTGTCCAGTGTCCACGTTATTTCTTCTTTTCCCCCCACAAACCTCTTCCTCCTCTCCTCCACCCGATCGATCCATCTGCTCGGCTTCCTCTCGCTCTCTCTGTCTCTCTACCTCGGCCTCGCGACTCGCTGTTGATAAGAGCATCAGCTAAATGCTAAAACTGTAAACCACCGGGCGCCCTCTATCTCTCTCTCCACCATTACTCCTACATGGTGCAGTTTCTGCCCTTCATACTCTTTAAACATTTTATCAGTATATTGATTTTCTCTTTTGTCTTTTTTCTATCCTCTTCTGGGTTTATCTGTGTGGGCATCAGCCAGTAACCTTTAGCACAGACAAAGAGATTATGGCGTTTTCTGTTCTTATATAACATCTTCATTATTGGATATTGCCTCCTAACTTTTAGCTACTTCCATTACATTATTTATTATTTTATTCTAACTATTGCATCGACTTCTCAGCGTCCACTAAAAATTTAATTATTTCTCTCAATTAACACTTTGTACACTGACACTATCGTTCTCTTTAGGATCAGGGGACACAAAAAAAAAACGTTTAGACCAGTGAAAGAGCTGTGAATTCTTGTTTTTACTTGTCTTCATTGGTATCTATGACTGAGTCCTTGCTCTTGCTGATTGTCTCCACAGGACACAGGAACACTTGAGAAACACAGCTTTGCCACCAGTACGACCACACAGTTCTGCATCCTCTTCAAAAGGACCTTCGTCACGATATGCAGGGACACGGTAAAAAAGAGAGCAACTCCTGCCGCAACAACCAGCAGCTACTGGGTTTAATTTGATTATTGGTCGCAATTAATGGCTTTTGGGACGTGCTGATGTTTGTTTTGCGTGTTCTCAAGGTGCTGACCCACCTCAGGGTGATGTCCCATCTGTGCATTGGAGTGCTGATTGGTCTGCTTTATCTCAAAATCGGAAACGATGCCAGCAAAGTCTTCAACAACACTGGCTTCCTCTTTTTCTCCATGTTATTCCTCATGTTTGCCGCCCTGATGCCCACCATCCTAACCTGTAAGACTGTCGAGTGAGAGTTTTGGAACCATTGATTTGCTGTGTTGTTTTTCTGGGGGGGTTGGGGGTGAAGTGGGATGTTTTTTCTAACGCTGCAGTTGTTTCACAGTTCCTCTGGAGATGGCTGTGTTTATGAGGGAACATCTCAACTACTGGTACAGCCTGAAAGCTTACTACTTGGCCAAAACCATGGCTGACGTACCGTTCCAGGTAGCGCTTCGAATGATTGCGCGAATAATTGCGCGAATGACTGAGCACACGGTGGTTTGGGGCATGCAGTATATTTCAAATAACAAACCCATCAAAACCTCTTTTACAGGTGATTTGTCCAATCATGTATTGTAGTATAGTGTACTGGATGACTGAGCAGCCTCCAGAGGCCGGTCGCTACCTGCTCTTCATGGCCTTGTCCACGTCCACGGCTCTGGTGGCCCAGTCCTTAGGTCTGCTTATAGGTGCTGCGTCCACGTCTCTGCAGGTAGGCAAGCCTGCATACCCCAAAAATATCTCCCTCCTCTAAAAAATGTATTTTGCTTGCGTGTGAGCGTGTGACCTTCACTGTGCAGAACACCGAACTGTACGTGCAGAGTCTGGCAGAAGGTTTCACATTCATCTGCTGAAAGAGGAAAAGGTTTCTCTACGCTCGTCCTAAATCTGAGTTTAAGAAGTGCTACTGCTAGGGATGTCAGGGGTTAACCACAGGGAATATTTTTGACTCGTTATGCATGTTGGTCTATCAGTCCATTTGCATATAGACACACCGTCTGCTAGCGGCTTTGCTACTGTAGCGTTCTGTTGGACCAGATTAAGAGCAATTGTCTGCTGCCTTGTCCGAGGGTGGCTCGCAGCCAGCGATCACGTTGCCGCTACCCGGGGGTGGGGGGGTGGGGGGGTTGGACTGTGCCCCGCTGGTTGGATATATGCTGCCAATCAGTGTGACATGGATTCAAAAAGCAGTTATGCGAGACCAGTGTGCTCCTTACTCAGAGCTTCTCAGTCTGGGAACATGTCAGACAACATTCCCGATGGGCTGACCAGGAAAAAGACAGAAAGGACAAACTCATCTCGTCTCCTTTCACTTGAAGGGGGGAATCATTTATTTTCACGTTTTTAAAACACTGCAGAATTAGCTACATGTTAGAGTAATGTGATTTTTTTTTTGATTTTTTTTTTTCAGGAATAAGCAGTGTGAGGGATTTTGATTTTGAAATCAATAATCAGAATGCAATTACTAATCCCAGTGATCGTATTCTGCTTCCACTTACTGACCCTAAGTTGTCCAACACTTGTGTGTGAGAAAGGTGTGAACTTATCAGAGCATCGGTAGCTCGCTCATCAATTTGGCATGAAGCTAACAGCTCAGTCAACATCAGTCGCATCGGTAGTGTTTGGGTTGCATTGAGAGTCATGTATGCACCAGGATGAGGATGAAATCGATGAATAAAAAAGAAGGTATGATTATTTTGACTTTTTCTCATCTCATCCAATTTTTTTTTCCATTGAATGCCGTACATTTGTTTCACAGGTGGCAACCTTCGTGGGTCCGGTCACAGCCATACCTGTGCTCCTCTTCTCCGGCTTCTTCGTCAACTTCGACACCATTCCCAAATACCTGCAGTGGAGCTCTTACGTTTCCTATGTCAGGTACTTTCAGCTACTTTAGGCTTCTGCTAAACTTACCTTGGCTATTGATCTTTGTCGGCTTTCTCTGATCTGAAAAGAGTCTCTTTAAATGAGCCCGGGTTCACGAGGTGTCCCCTTTTTCAGATACGGCTTTGAGGGGGTGATCCTCTCCATCTACGGGATGAACCGGTCGGAGCTGGAGTGCGTGAGCGGCCTGGTGTGTAAGTTCCAAAAGCCAGAGGAGGTCCTGCAGCTGCTGGATGTGGAGGATGCGAAGCTCTACGTGGACTTCATGGTGCTGGGCGTTTTCTTCCTGATCCTCAGATTGGCTACCTACCTAGTCCTGCGCTACAAGGTCAAGTCAGAGCGTTAAGATCTCGGGAGGCAACCACTGATGGATCAGGACGCTCGCACGTATCCCGGCAGTGTGAGATCGTAAGCAAACATCCTCTTTCTCTCTCTCTTTCTCTGTCTCCACCTCACACACATGTACAAAGACATACACGAGGGCCAGCACATGGAATCATCAGAAAGCTGTGCTGCACCATTACTCAAACTGTACAGTATAATATAATCTTTGAAAAAGGAAAAAGTTTAGACATGCGGAGCGTTGTTCCACCCCCTGCTCGTTATCAGTTGTCCTCCAGGTTAGTAGTTTCTTTCCGATCACCGTTTCCTTGAACATGATTGTTTACCTGCACTAAACAGAAACAGAATACCCAACAGTGTAACAGAAAGCATGTTTCTATAAAGCGAGACCTTTGGATTTGTACTGATTTCCAAGAACTCCAAGAAAGTCTCTGGGGAGGTTATACGAAGCTAAATAACCACCTTGGTGCAGCAGCGTCCGATAACTTGTAGCTTCTCAGTCCAGCGCCTAAAAAAGATGCACATCAGAATTGGACATCACCCATCAAGATGCCCTAGGAGCAAGATTTCAAGATGGATACCGTCTTACTTCCATGAGAAAGAGTGCAGAACATTTTTATGCGCTCGCCCTCCCGTAGGACCATCTCACGAGGTGTTCTTACAAAGACGCTGAACACGACGGCTTTTCTTCTACGGAAATACAACCTCAACGAATAGACTGCCGGCGGATGACTCTAATCGATGCGGCGTGGATCATGTTCGCGGGCCCTCTGCCCCCCGAACACTGACACTGGTTGAACGTTCAGAAAAAGAATGAAAAGTTTGTAAAAATATCGAGCAGAGTGTCAGAGACCGATGGCCTCTGATTCCTTACACGCTCCCAATTATACACTGTTTGTTTCCGCCATAACCGAGGAAGCATTCAGTGAACAGGGCGCACAGTGTTAAAGCAAGCATGACTGCAGTTTACAGCCTGATACTGTAAAGACAGGGTGTCTTAATCATCCTGGTTGCAACAAGAGTGTTTAGAGCCTGTTCCATGGTTAAAAAAGGGGGGGTGTTTGTCTAAATCGACGTTTCGCTCTTTTGACACAATTCTCTGAACTGCTCGTTTCCACACTTTTGCCGCCGCCTCCCTGAGCTACGAAAAAAGGGAAAATATCCCTTTTTTTTCTCTCTCTCCTTCTCTTTCTCTCTGCTTTTTGCTGATGTCTGACTGATGTGTGTCGTCCGAAAACAATGCTAGATACTTGAAACGCAGGCCGGGCAGTTTTTGTGTGCCTCTGAACTAGAATGATTTGAGTTTCTCTTTATGCTTAACTGTTTGCACATACACCTTATGTCAATGCTGGTTCGCACACACACACACACACACACACACACACACACACACATACAGGTACATGTGCACATAAAACATATGCACACGAACACACAGACACACACACAAGCAAACACACACATTCACCCCTTGGCAATGTATAGAAGAGCCTCTCCTTGTCACAGGGCAATGCAAATATTTTCCAATAGACTTGCTATGAAATATTTCTTACTCAAACTATGCTACTTAGTAATCCTTATTATAATACATAAAATAATGTGAGTATATAATCAATGATTGTACAGTGGATATGTCATGCTGTAAACAAATGTACATTTGCACTTTTCAATGTATGTTTATCCGCTTTTGATTTATTTGTATTTGATTTAATTTTTTTTTTTATATCTATGTGATGAGCGCTGCCTGAAAGTATAACAGGAAAAAAAAAAAAAAACAGCAACCGAATGTTGCATGTTCACTTTAGGAATGAAAAAATGTATGACATGTTAAAATTCAGCGCAAAGTGTAACGATTTTTGTTTCCTCATCCGAGCGTATGTATCCCGGCCCATGTTTGAGGAGAGGCAAATCCTCCTGCTTTCTGCTGAACATTTTTAGACGATCTGGAAAACTGAGTGCGTCGTTGGTGTAGATAAAAAAAAAAAAGAAAAGAAAGAAAGGATCAGGAGGGAGAGCGTAACAGGTGCGAGATGTGCCGGAATGGAAGAAGGCAACAGTTAACCAAATGTATTATTATAATGTAGCTGAAGAGATTGACGGTCTCTTTAGGGAACAGAGTGGATCAGAGGGCAGATCAATAATCACTGACGGAGGTTTGGATTCTGTCATTAATAGCAATAGTCAACATTGTGATGTTTAATCGTTATACCTCCCACTGCTGTATTATCAGTCAGTTTATATGTTTTATATTGAGATTTTAGTCTTCATGTTTTATTATGTGCAATAACCATACAAAGGTTTTAACCGAGAGAAAATGTGACGCTGCTGTTTTTTTTTTTATGTGTATATATCTTTTATTTTAGATCTTCTGTTGCTGCTTCTGTTCTGTAACACAGGCTACTTTGGTGGACATGTTTATGAAGTGACCCTCTTTGAGATCCAATTAGAAGGACAGAAGCAGAAAACTACCAGTAAAGTGTACTGGAGATGGGCGCTGGATAAGCTACAGCCACTGCGCAGATGTTGCCATTTTTAAAGTCAGACCCCGACAAGATAATTGGTCCTCGAGAATGTGTAGCAATGGGGAAAAATATTGCATGAAGTCAGTTTTTACCGCCAACACAGCAACCTCCCCTAAATCATACAAAAGCCATGAGTTGGTAGCAGGCCCACGGGTATAAAACAAGAAAAAAAGAAAACCTCACTGCAGAAAAAGAAACGGCTCCAACCCTGGAACAAAGCAGGGGTAATTAGCAGCGTCAAAGTCGTTAGCCAGTCTCGGTCTTTTAAAGGCCTGTGGTACCAAAGAAGAAAACAAATCATCCTCCTCTGCAATTGAAATGTGAAATATGGTGGGTGCACTTTTTTCCGTGAGATTGTGGTGTCAAATTTCACTAAATCTGACCAAAGACAGAGCTCTGAAAAAGACATCCACCATGTTTGTATACATTCCAATCCTGCTGGATAATCCTGATTATGTATTTTCAATCATGTTCCTTAAGATTAAGTTTCCTGCAGCCTCTTCAAGGTCAACAGATAGGATTTGCGCCCCAGTGGAGATACTAATTAATTGAAGCTTAATCAAATCTAATCATGTGTAATAAGTGATTGTGCAGGATGCAGCTGAATCAAAATGTTTTTTCACTCCTTGACACTTTCATTTATGCGTGTCACCGTTTCACCTGCTTGTAATGAGAAGCCATCCGACTTCAATGCACCCAGTCATGCATGGTAACAATAGTAATCAGGCTATCCCTACAGAAAGCTACAAATGTCTGAAAATCATTCATGGGATTGAAGGCTGTTTAACACAGATTGTTCTTTTTTTTCCTTTCATGTTGGTCTGATATCATTTGTTCATCGTTTACAGTTTAATTAACGGTTTCTCAACTGAAAAAATGCAAGTTCTGTATACTGAACGCTGCTCCAAGGATTATAATAAAGATTATTTATAACCTTTGCCCTTTTCTCAGTGAATGGATGTGCTCAAACTGTTATTGTTGTTGGTTCTGATTATTTACTTAAGACGCTCAATCATGTCGCAATCTTTAGCCGATTCTTCTTCCACACTTTCAGACATTTTTTTTCTTTGAAATTTAACATGAGTTGGCATGGACGTCATGAGATAACCATGCCCACTTAATTTGCATTGAATGCGTCGAAAAAAAGTCCCTTGACATGAAAAAGCTCCTTATTAATATATTTATTTATGTATTGAACTTTATCGACCCATTTAATTGATTATTTTTTATAACTTATATTTATATTTGCATTTATTTCCCCATTTGTTTATTTGGGGGTTTACTTCATAAGAATACGTATTTATTTCATATGCATATTTATTTATGTATCTATTTTATATTGACTAAAATGGCATTTCTTGAAAGCATATTGCCACTAACTTTGAACAGCTTTTTACAATGTAAGCTGTATGATTGTATGTATTACATAGACAGTAGCTGTATTATATGAAATTAGCAGGTTGTATATTAAGAGATTATATTCTTTTCAAAAATGGAAATCATGAACCAGAAAAGTCAGCATGACCACACTTTCTTACAAATTTTACAGCCCATGGCGCCACTGCTCTGATGATTGCGTGAGCAGCCACTGCAGGCAAACACAATGCAGCATTATGAGAGTGATTTAAGTGCTGTAATATATGAACATAATGGCTTTATTCATGCTAATCACAAGTTATATTCATCACGACATGAGACATCTCAACAAAAGCGGAGAGCGGGTGACAAAAGAAATGGCAATGAGACTTTAACTAGCACTTGGATTAATTGCTTCCATTACACTGCTGTAGTCTACACCCTTCACATTCTGCAACATCTGCAAAGACAGACTGAGCCAGGCTAAGAAACTAGATTTCCAACACGGGCCTCAAGCTACACATCGATGCATATAGAGTATATGAGATAAAAAAAGGATGCAAAGTCTGTTGTAGCAGAGCGAGTATGAGAGTCAGTGGGGAAAGAAGAAGACATCCAATAAACAAGAAATCATGTATTTACTGAGCCTAGTAACATCTAAATCTCCATTTAGCTGTGTGTTAAGCCCTAATTAATGTTGTCAATGAAAGTTAAGTAGGATCAGACATTCTGTGTGGATCATGTCTTTTCTCCTTGAGGCTTGATTAGGTTGTAGTCAAGAGGGACCCCTGCTGGCAAAAAAGGATAACGTTGTTCCTTGAAAATATGCTGGACTATCAGCTATCTGTATGTTTTCATGTCTCTTTGCTGCAAAAATGTATCAGCATGAATATGTGAAATAGATGTGAATCTCGACATAACCAGGCTGCATCCTGGTTTGATTTACGCTTTCCTTCCCACACCATACTGTTACAACCTGAATCCAGCAGTTCAAGGACACACACACACACGATGCTGAAACCTCACATGATCAAGTGTGTTACACTGCAACAGAATAGTGGTATTCCGGAGTAAGGTTGTTGGGTGTGCACTCACTCTCCTGGTTGTTTATGAGTACTGCACAGGAATCGACTGGGCTTTAATTAGTTAGACCTTACCAAGGCCTCAGTGCCCTGAGACACATCAGTGCACTCTGTCCAATCAGGTGATGCATGCCTGCCGCTTGGCTCACATAAAACTCAGCAAATAAAATGAAAACAAGAGAGGCCAGTTAGGCAAGCAGTTAGAAGGTGATGCGTACTCATTATGATGGAGTTACTTCTGCTCTGCATGCTTCACCAAAAACAAAAAACAGACCAACAGAGACATGCTAGGAACATTTATAATTGGCAATTACAGGGACAATTTGCAATGTATATCCTGGATTTTTTTAACATTATAAACAGAATGTGAATAAACAACAGCGGTGATGTGTTCAGATGTATAAGATCATCATGCCGTTAACATTCAAGACTACATTTATGTTTAATAAGTGTTTTGAACAATGTTATACCGAGGTTACCCGCAGTGTGAACCTGTTAAAAAAGAAAAGAAAAAAAAAGAAGCACAGAGAAGTTCAGGTGGATTACTCACCTCTTGAAAAAGACTTCTACTTCTGCCTTCCTGGTTTGTTTTTCGACTTCCGCTTCACACAATCGATCTCATCTTGCTGTTTATTTCGTCTTTGCTGTAGACCGGCATTTTCCCACAACACCCTGCTCCTGCTCTCACAGATTTCGAAAATGGCGGACAACTCATCTTCGGTAGGTTTTCGGGCGATATAATATTATTTTAGAGACATTTAACAGTTTCAGGGTGCAAATTAACGCATTATTTTCTACAGGTCGAGATTGTCGAGGGCTGTCGCCTTCCTGTTCTTCGTAAAAACCAAGAACACGAGGACGAATGGCGTAAGTATTGTCCGGTTGTTTTTCCTGTGCTAAGCTAGCTAATGCTAACTAGCGAACCTCAGCTGTTGTTAGCAGACGCCACGGCCTCTAGTTAAAGCACTGTAAACAACACACTGACAAGGGGCACATGCAGTTGTACAGTGTGCATAATTTTATTTGAATGCTTGCTCAATCAACCATTACATCCCACAGGAAACTAAGTAGCCAACTGTAAGGGTCATTTAAATAAAATATATTTTATTGGGAAAGACGAGGCGAAATATATCTGACATCAGGCTAACGGCAGTGTTTACAAATCTGAAACGGCTCAGTATGACAGCGTTTTTTTCTGACATCTAACCATGAATATATATTTTTTATAACAATTTGTAACCTTTCAACCAAGAGGGGTTTGTGCAGTTGTTTTCAAACGTTTTGGCATAATTTTGACCCCATATCAAAAGTTAACCGCTCTGCACACCTTGCCACAGAGCAGATATTCCCATATTTCTTTTTAATTCTTTATTCTTTCCTCATTTGAATCTACGTTGGGGGTCTGAAGATGTAACAGTCCGCTCTTCGGACAAGAAATGTGTATATTTTCCTGCGTATTTTAATGTCTCATGACGGCTTACACATTCTAAAGTAGGTATTGATTGTTTATAAATGGCCATCAGCATTTCTTAGAGCTCAGTGAAGAACATCAGTGATACTATTGATGATATTGCTAGCAGTATTTAGTTTAAACCAACTCATATTTTGTATTTTTGTGAAAGAATCTTCTGTCTATTAACAAATTGAGTGCTGAAAGCTACTTAGAAGTCTTTAAGTAGCTTCATCAGCTGCCAACTCTTTGTTGACAGTTGTTGAGCATGGTGGTAAATCTATAATGTTGTTTCAGGATGTTCATCACAATCACTTTTTAATGTGAACACAGCTCAGTACAAATGTTTATCTGACATCTCTTGCTTTCTTGCAGCATTGGCTGAAATTCTAAGTGTGAAGGAAGTTTCTTTGAGAAAGCTTTACTATGTTCACTACATTGACTGTGAGTACAGGTTTTTTTTTACTTCTTCTTTTTTCTTTGACATTTGAATAATTTTTGATATGTAAACTGTTATTTTAAACGTGTAAACTGATATTTTAACTGTATAAAGTCACTTTCTAAACAGAATTATATACACAGAATCATTAGAACAAATGTATTCTTGTTTGTGTGAAATTGCCTGTGTTAAAAGTCAACAAGCGGCTGGATGAGTGGGTCACAGGAGACAGGCTGGACATGAAGAAGCTTCAGTTCCCTAAGAAAGAAGCTAAAACACCAACCAAGAATGGTCTTCCAGGCTCCCGTCCCAGTTCTCCAGAGAGAGAAGTGGTAAGTGTGCTGCCCAATGTTCATGTCAGCCCCCCAAAACATGGTTAAGACAGTAGTTTATTTGATATGAACTAGGGCTGAACAATTATCATAGTATTAATAAAAATGTATGTTTGGCCTGATAAAATATCCAAACTCTCAAAGATGCAGTATTTTTTTCTGAGTAAATGAAAAGCAAAAATTACTATTTATTATTTGTCTTATTAATTGTGATATGACTCCAATGAAGTCTTGTGATTGCTATTTCTATTAGATTAGTGAGATTTCTATTACCTCTGTATGGTGCATCAAGATGCTCACAGAATTTAAAAGTTAATGTCACTGTCAGTTCCTATGTCATGAATATTACTAACGGGTTATGATAACCTGTATAGTGTCAATTTTAACCAAGTTAAGTGTTTGCTATGTGTATTTGCACAAAATTATACATTCAACCCAGCCTCGACCTGTAAGGAAGTACTGAAATCATGACTTTCAATCTGGACTTTTGGAATTCATACTTTTTCAAATCCAATTTGAATTCCAATTGACCACCTCAGTTATTCATGATTTTAAATGCTGTGTCAGTTGTTCAGGACACAGTGAATATTTGAGTATTAATCTGAGGGTTAATATGAATGTCAATTAACCCCATCACTTCTCTTCCTTTCTATTCAATTCAGAGGAAGAGTCTAGATCTCAACGTACAACCTGCCACAGCTCCTTCCAGAGGCAAAACCCTCCCCACACCGGTACAAGTTGAATTTACCCATTCAAAAAATGACAAAAAATCCTTGTTTAAACCTGGTGTTAACATGCATCTTGTGTGATCATACAGCTGTCGGGTCATGGAAATCAAGAAATAAACAACCATGACACAAAAAAAGAAGATGATGATCAAGTTGTGCAGATCACATCTGGAAGTGCTGTAACACACAATGTATCCAAACATTTGTCAAGTGTATGCACTGGAAACGTCAAGCCACGTTTCAGCTTCAAATCTGTCAAGGTTAGCTGGTATTCTCTGTTTATGTTGAAATCTCTTGTGTAGTGCTGAAGATTGATTATTCTGTGAGTTGAATGATTTTTTTTTTCACATGTACTGAAGCTAGCTTAAAAAATGTTGTTGTTGATGTTAAGGATGTTACTGACGTCTAATTTCCCTGACATTTAAACTTTGACTAATCAACTAGTCTAAAAGCAAGAAATCACAATAATCTATTACATTATATATTGTCCAAAACATTGTTTATATTAGATCTTGGACACAATGGTTAATTGGCATTTTTAAAGTTAGTAATTGATACTAATAATTACTTTACCTGAATAGTCTAGTGCTGACTAGTGATGATATAAACATTTAATCGACTAATCATGCTTTTTTCTAGTTCAAGCAGGACCAATTGGCATTTTAGAGGAGTCCAAAGAAAAATCCTGAAGACACATTTCAGCTGAATCTATTGCAGTTGCAGCTGATCTGTGTCTGTTGCATGTTAATGCCAGGCTTAAATACGGTGTGATTTACATTGGACTATTTTCATTTAGAGACGAGCAGAATTTGTTAAAACTTAAATTATCATGTGACCTTTAAAACAGTTTTAGCTCATAACAGTCCCCAGCTCTTAATCATTACATTGGTGTGGCAGGAATCCCAAAATCTTGATTGGAAACAAAAATTCTGATTCAGTTAAGTGTTAATCTGAACTCATTTTAAGCCACGTGTCTAACAACATTTGTTTGCTGCAGAAGAGGAAAGTAGAGGCCGTCCCCTTGGCGACTCAGGTATCCCCGGCCACCCCTGTGCCCTCCCTGCCAAGTTCAGCTGAAGCCACTCAGGCATCTGTTTTTCCCGCTGTGAGGGAAACGAACACCTTCAAATCACGCGAAGACCATGAACAGCTCGCCTCGCTCACAACGGTACAGAACATCACCTGGGGTTCTTCATTGTTTACGTTGGAGTCTTTTCTCATAGGCTAATGCGTAATTCCTTTGTAACAATAGAACGGCACTGCCCGGCGACTCGTCCCCTCACAGCCCGGGAGGAAGAGGAAAGCTAATTGTGGAGGCCCTGACGAGGTTTGTAACTTCAGTATATTCATGTTTACATTTCAAACGTATCCCTTATGACTGCATGATTTTATCCTGTTATTTCGAGCACTGCAAACTAATGCACATAAACAGAATATGTTAATTTACATCTGGGAGTAATCTCCAATTCTGCACGCGAGAAAATCTGTTAAATTGGTGCGTAGAAGCTGCATTTATGTTATCCCTTTTATTTATCTTTATCATCTGAGAAGGATTTAAGTTGTATAAATTGTTTTGCGATGGACAAATCTAGAATTTTATATTACCAGATTAGAAAGGTAAAAATGTTTCCAACTCAAATCCTATAATTACTCTTCTCTGATGTTTCTCTTTGAATTACTCATTTTTGTATGCAGGTTTCTTAGCAAAAATATTTACCAGTTAATTCTTCTAATTTGTTACATTTAGGTGTTATATTATGTGTTACAATATTGTTCTGTTAATTGTACCTGAGCCTAAAATCGATGTTAATTAAAATCTTGCTTCAGTTTAAAAAAATGCTTCAATCTTGAATCATAAATTTCAGACTAACATAAATAAACATAATGACATAACATACCAGCACATATTGTAAACCAAATCTAGTACTTCCATGCATTTTCTCACATTCTAACATCCTTTCTTTGAATTGTTATTTTCTACAAGATTCCCAGTCCTGTGTGATTTATTCTCACACAAAGGAGCATTTATTTACATTTCGACATTTGCAGGTATACGATACAAAAAAAAACCCTAAATCTCTGTGAATAGCCTAGATATGTAACTCTGTATTTCTAAATAATTGTGATCTTCGACAAAATAATCTCAACGTTATGTTCTTTGTCTTCTTGGCTTTACTGAGCTGAAGAGCAGAGGCAGTTATACACACTAAAAAAAGATGGATTGTAACTAAATGAGGCAGAAAAATCCCTAAAGCTGTCTGATCAGACCTCTGCTGTATCTCTATTTTCCTCCATCAAGCGTCTTGAATTGAGCAGCTCAGCTGTAGTATTGAGTTTAGTTTGTTGCTGCAGCTGAAATGTCAAGTTCTTGCTCTCACATCGTCTTTAATGACAGTGGCCAATGGGTTTGTCACAGAAGTTAACAAAGATGACTACGTTTAACATTTTGTTTGCTCTTTTCCTCACTCTTCATCTGTCCTCTAACATCTATATCACTACCTCTGAACCCATTCTGGAGTGTACTAAAACTACAATTATGTCACTGAAGTTTACAATTGCTGTCAATCTGCCCCTTCATCAAACTGTTCAGTATAAATAAGAATCAATTTATTCCCCTCTTTAGTTTCCAAAAGCCTCTGTTTTTGTGTCTTTTTCTGCTAGATGATAAAGGTTTTGCAGTATAACAACCCTCAAAGTGCCAGTGTCTTTCTACCACCACCAGAGGTTTGTTTTGTTTCCTGTTATTTTGTGTTGCTTTTCAAATTCAAATGTGCTTTAGTGGGTCCAATTAAAATTAAGTGCTCCTTACCTGAGACCCAAGTTTAATGACATGTGCCACAATTTGTATTATACATGTTTTCTCATTCAAAAATATCTGTATCTGTGAAAATCTCAAATTCCAATAACTCATTTTGACCAAATGCCTACACCAACAGTCTCATGTGGACATTGTTAACCACCAGGACTCCCAGGACAGTTCAGATGGCATCCCTACTGCGCCCCGCATGACAGGGAGTCTGGTGTCAGACCGCAGCCACGACGACATCGTCACTCGGATGAAAAACATAGAGTGTATAGAGCTGGGACGTCACAGACTGAAGCCCTGGTACTTCTCACCGTACCCACAGGAACTCACCACATTGCCCATCCTCTACCTCTGTGAATTCTGTCTCAAGTACCTCAAAAGCCTGAAGTGTCTCCAGAGGCATTTGGTAAGAATCAGTGTGTCACCAGTTTAAGCCCTTAATCTCCTGCTGTTTAGATCGCCTGAATGTTGCTCTCATCCTCATTGTGTCCATCATCTTTGACAGACAAAATGTAATCTAAGACATCCGCCAGGCAACGAGATCTACCGCAAAGGCACCATCTCATTCTTTGAGATTGACGGCAGGAAAAACAAAGTAAGTGATGGGCTATATTAATATTTCCTCTAAACATTTTTTTGACAACAATTTATTTGTTTTTTTCATTTGATTTTGATTGATGTATGCCTCTTATATTTTTACAGACTTATTCCCAGAACCTGTGTTTACTCGCTAAATGTTTCCTGGACCACAAAACCTTGTATTACGATACAGACCCTTTCCTGTTCTATGTTATGACCGAGTATGACTCCAAAGGCTTCCACATAGTGGGATACTTCTCTAAGGTACACAAATGATGCCTTGTTGATCAATTGAGGAAATGTACCCTATCAAACCAGGGGGTTCTCAAAGCAAAACCTAACTTTGGTGTTCTGTGTGCAGGAAAAAGAGTCGACGGAAGATTATAACGTTGCCTGCATCCTGACGTTGCCTCCCTACCAGCGGAGAGGTTATGGAAAACTGCTCATTGAGTTCAGTAAGTGATTCATCAAAAATAGCAGAGATAATTTTGGGGAATGTTCTGTGTCCATCTCACCTGTGCTAATAGTCTTTTCATTTATTTATTTATTTCTTCAGGTTACGAGCTGTCAAAGGTAGAAGGGAAGACCGGAACTCCTGAGAAGCCACTTTCTGACCTCGGTCTTTTGTCCTATCGCTCCTACTGGTCCCAGACCATCCTCGAAATTCTCATGGACCTCAAACCTGACAATGGAGAAAGGCCACAGATCACCATCAAGTATGTGGCAGTTGGCTTTGTCTCTCAGCGTTTTAATTGTCTTGCAAGAATCAGTTTCAGAACCTATTGGGTCCCTTTTCATGTGTCTTTCTTTTTTTTTTAAACCCCCAGTGAGATCAGCGAGATCACAAGTGTAAAGAAAGAAGACGTAATTTCAACGCTTCAGTACCTCAACCTCATCAACTACTACAAGGTGAGAGACCATCGTCAGTGCTGCCCTCTCTGATCCTAACACAGAGAGTTATCTCTGTAGTTGGCATGGCAGGCTGTCTGAACCTTATTGTAAATAACTACATTTTAGATTGATAAACAACAGAAGTTGGTAACTTGATGTCCTCCACTGTAAGACACTGGCTCTCTGCACTTAGTGTCATTAGTCTTTACACAACGTCCTATTCAGCTGTTGGAAGAGAATGCTAAAATGTTTGCTCTGCAACCACAGGTAATAACTACATAGAACATCAATCAAATCAATGTGTATCGATGTTCCTGCAGTTAAAACAATCTAGGTAATCAATTCAGTGACAGTTAATAGACCCTGTGCTTCCAAAATCTGCATAACTAACTGCATTATTGCAAACCTCAATTTGCGGAACTACACTCTAGTAAAGCACCATTCACATGGGACTGGTATTATCGGGGGCCATTGTGTGATTTGGCGATTACCACCACACGTTTGTGTTTCATGTGGCACATTCACATGGGTTAAGAAAAGTCTCTATCCTAGTGAGATCTACTGACGTTAACGCCTTCAGAACCCAAGCCTCTGTCCTCAGCAGACACATTATTATTATTATTATTATTATTGTCCCCTTTTGCATGTGTTACAGGAATAAATACACCATTCAAAATGCTTTTGTGGCTGTACTTAAATATGACAACCCTTTGCTGCTCCCAACTTTCTCTTTCAAACCTCAGTTGTCGATTGCCGATCACGCAGCACAGAAAAAAATGTGACGATGGCTTTGTCTTGTCTGTTGAATCCAGGGTCAGTACATCCTGACACTTTCAGAGGACATTGTGGATGGACACGAAAGAGCGATGCAGAAGAGACACTTGCGCATAGATCCAAAATGCCTTCACTTCACACCCAAGGACTGGAGCAAGAGGGGGAAGTGGTAGATACCCCATCTGGTTCACTGAACACCCTCCCCACACGGCAACTCCAACCAACCGGTGGATCAGATCAAGGTTTTTGTTAAGCTGTTGGAACCCAGGACTCCTCTTCAGATAACAAACACAATCTTTTTCTTTAGATGCGCACACTTTTATTGTGAATATTCCTTATCTATATTGTGAATTCAAACTTGGGGACAAAACCAAGACTGGTTGATGGTGACATCACCAAATAATACACCTTCTACTGTGTGAAAGACCCTGTTTATGACCAACAGTGCGTTAAAAGTGACATCTGGTATCTGTTTGTGTAAATTCAAGCCTAAAGTGGCAAACCTGATGAAAACACGATGGTGGTTTCATAGATAAAAATTTGAGCTCAGTTGTGAATTGTCTCATCACATTATTGTAAAAACCACAAAGGGGGTGTCTTAGCGTGTTTTCGTCTACATCCGTTCTTTCTGCCACAAAGTCATTAAAAGTATTTATGTGTCCCAGAAAGGTTTGTTTGTAAAGACAAGTAATCAGAATTCTTTGTGACTCTTTCCAGTACGAAAATGTTTTTGTTTTACTCATAACTGAGAAACGGTAGGTGATGGGAAACATACTGGCCGAGCTCGTTAATGTCCAGACAGCACTCCAGAACTTAGTCACCACTTTTCTACTTTTGAATAGTGATTTTTATATGAAGTGTGCAGGCTTCAAAAACACCCCTCTTCCCCTTTTACACTCATGTATTAACAGTGACTCAATGAGATATATTTGTGAGTATGTAAACGGAGAGAAGGTACAAGGAATCCAGTTTTCAGATCTGTTTTATGAGTAAAGTATCTGCCCCGTTATATTTGTCACCTCAACACACAGATGATATTTCTTTGGTTTATTTGGATTCTGTTGGATTTCCTGAATGCTACAAATTCCAATAAATATAAATAAATAAAAAAAATAAGACATCAGTACAGTTATAATGTTGCTTAAGAACCAACATGGTCAGTTCAGGATTGTCATCTTTCACAGTGTTACCTCTGCTTTTCATTTCCCTGTGTTTTTTAAATAGTATTTATGCTCTATGTGATCATTCAGGTGGATATTTCTTCTTTTTCACACAACCTGTCATCGTCATCTGTGCAGTGCACAAAGAGACAAATCATTTCCCCCCCAAGTTAAACTTATGTTCCCCCCCTAACTGTACATACTGAACCTGATTGTAAAAAGGAAAAAAAAAGCTTAGAAGACAGAAGCCATGTTGAACTCTTAGAGGAATGTAAATTTTGTGTACAGTTGTCCTTTTCTTTTCTTTTTTTACTTAATGTAAACTAACTGGCTGCACAATATCAACAGGAAAAGACGTTAAGTGATATCTTATGTTCAGTTTGTGTTTTTATGTTTACATGTCACAAAGGATGTTGGATTTTACCCTGTTGAAATGATTTAGCATATCTTTAAGTGAAACACAGTTGAGAGTATGATTTGAACATTTGATATAAAAAAAAGCTTGTCGAATTGATAAAAAAAACATGTTTAAAAACCCAAAATGTGTTTCTTTTTTTTAATGTATCTTTAAAAGTGTGTCCTCCTGTAGTAGAGCTGCAACAATTTAGTCAATTAATCAACTGAGAGGAAATTAAAGCGGCTGTAAACCTCCTCTCTACGTCAACATACTTCCATGACCTTTATTGTTTCAGGCGAGCTCTCTTTGCCTCTATTTCGTCTAGCGTTTTTCTTCGCTTGGCTGGAGCGCTGGAATTGGAAGCTTATTACGTTCCACCGTTGTAGGTACCAGATCCTTCCCTTTAGTTGTCGGTCCTGATTGGATAAAAGTTGGCGGGGATACAGGAAGATTTCTTTTCTCTTATATTGCAGGAAGAGGAGAGATGTGGGTTACTGATCAAATACTATAGCAGTCCTAACAGTTGGAAGATGGAACTATTAATACTTATTTAAAAAGAAAACAACACTTACAGCAGCTTTAATCAGCAGCTGTTTCCAAATAAGCAATATTCAAGCAAAAGTGTCATTTCTGGCACAGAAAAACAAAAAAAAGCTGTAATAGTTTCAGCTTCTTAATTGTTTCTTTGTTTGGGTTTTGGAATTATTGAAACAAAAGAAGATACTTAGATAACATTTTTAATCCCCAAATGGAAATTAGGACATCACAGCAGCAAGTACATATAAGTACAAATACAATCAACATACAAGGGAAGATATAGAAACAATAAGAAACAAAAGTACTATATACAATTAAATGCTTAAATTGTTATGAAATAAAATAAAAATGCTCGGGTATCGTGGAGTAAAGGTAAGTGGAACGTAAGGTGCAGTTTTATTTACAATAATAATACTTCAAAGCACGCACACATGTATGATTAAGAAGCATGCTGAATTGACTTCAGTGTTAATTTATAAACTAAACCATTTATCATTAAATCCTGAAATAATGACAGATTAATTGACAATGAAGATAATCTGTGTTATACAGTATTTTAATAGAACAGGTAAGACGACCACTGGTATAGTGCAGAGGTCCTGGAGTGAATGTATCTCCTGCAGACTACTAAAAGAACAAAAAATAAAGACAGACTAGGTGAATGCAAAATAATCTACCACATGTATACTGTATGTCCACATGCTGTTTGGTGTCATGGCCACTAGGGGGCAGCAGCGTCAAGTCCCCCCTCGTCTGTGTGTCCAAAATCTCATTATAAAGTTGAAACTCAGGCTGAAATTAGGCGGGAGGGATGCTCGTCGACGGAGGAAATTCAATACAACCTGCAACCTCACCACTGTAATTGTGTTAGAGCTGGCGAGGGACTGGATAAACCTGGTTGTCCACGCTCACAGGTAGATGAGTGATAACTGTTTAAACATTCTCCTAAACCGAGTAAAGAGTCTGAAGTCACTGCAGCTGCAGGTCAGGAGGGAGCTAAACTGAGTTTACTGGGTTAGCTAATGGCTGCTGCTGCTGAGCCACACCTTCACATGTGGACAGGACAAGGTAGGCACACAGGTGGCAGTCTGTCTCTTAAATAATTCACATGCCCTAAACAACCTTTAGAAACAGGCTGCTTTAACCTGCAGGGGCTGAACACATCTGTTGTTTTCATGTTATCATTGCAGTGTTATTTACACCAGGCCTGAAGCTGCGGCACCATCAGCCTGTGAATACTGTACAGTGTTGTGAGCAGAGGAAGGTGGTCTCTTAATGGTGGCACAGTGGTTGGCTCTGGTGAATCCACTCCCAGCTGTCACATCACACCTGGTAGGAGCCGCAGCAGTCTCTCATGAGGACTGAGAGGGATTTCACACTAATCTAATATCCTCCACTCATCAGTCATCTGGGAAGTCTTCCTAACACTGAGCATGTTTCCTCATCCTGATTCCTGAATGGTGTGACACTCTTTACCTCAGAGATACTGGTATGTTTGTGCTACAGGTGTTGTTACAGTCAGTTAACTTATTTGATTAACAGAATGTCAATGTTGTTCATGTTTGGGTTACTTTTCAAACATCAAAGATTCTCTGCCAGCAGCTTCTTAAAGGGTAACTCCACCAATTGTACATATTTGAGGTGCAATATGTAAGAATTGGCCCCCTGTCGAAATGATAGTCAAGACAAACAGTGGGCAGCATCTAACCAGATTAAATCCTAACTGAGTCAGTGGGCTGTGCGTCCAGTGGTCCATACTAACCTTCAGGAAGAGCGCCAGGTTTCGAAGCAAACTTTCATAGTGGCCAAACCATGTAATTACAATGCCGCGTGATGCACCGTGGCCCTAAAATACTTTATTTTCCCACAAGCTAACATTGTGAAAGAAGCGTTTGTAAAATGAGGGTCACAACCACCACAAAATGGCTCGTTTGTACTGCATCGTTTTAGCCATTTGGTCCAATCAAATTTGGAATAGTCTGGAAAAGCTGCATGATTAAATAATTTTATCCCCATTGTAGTTAGCCAGGCGCTGAATCGGAAGTTAGTTGGCTTGGTTGGCTGAAGTCTGGGCCGCACAAAATGGAGAATTTGGTTAGTTTTATAACCGGGAAGTCGAGCCATTTTGGCTGCCGAACGCCGCTTAGCAGCTTTTTTAATATGAATGAATGGGGCTAGGCTGTGTCCAGCTTTAATGTAACGTCCTTGGTCTAGGAAACTATCACCGTAATGTGGCACCAGGACGAGATGAGGCTAGTGGGTTAGCATGCTAACTTTAGTAGATATCTCTGTAACACAATAGGCTACAGAGATATTATAACATCAAAACTGTCATTGCTCAATATTCTATTGATATTTTTTGTTGATTTTGGAATGTTTAACTAAAATGCCGTAGTACTGCTCATGACATGTGAACGCACTTTATTGTGTAAAATTGGTGGAGTTACCCTTTAATGTGAGGATTTACTGCTTTCGTTTGTACAATTTTTAGGTACTTGTACTTGAGTATTTTCATTCTGAGCCACTTTATACTTCCACTCCCCAACGATTTGGAAGCATATACAGCATTGTACTTTTTATTACACAAAATGTGTTTGATAATTTTAATTACTAGATACTTTGCAGATTGCATGTGGCATCAGAGCTAACGTAGCGCATTTTTTATTAACTTATTTTATTGGTAATCAGACAAACACTGATTCTGATAATCATAATATCAGCTCTGATCGTCAGTCGACCCATAGTATACAGTTTATACATGCATGTAAATATATACTTTACTTGTACTTTGGATAAGGTACATTTAAGACTTTTACTCAAGTATGACTTCTCACAACGCCGCATAACGAGGACAAAATTTAAGAAAGACAGAGTTTAAGCATGTTGAGGGTCTTCATTTCCACACGGTGTCACTGTAGCACTGATTGTTGTGGCACTATTTTAATTTACTTAACGACCTCTGGTGGGACTCACAGTTTTAAAAGCTCACACCATCACAGATCATGCTCCAGCTCTGAATACTGTACAAACTGTTACTGTTGTCCCAGACAACCAAATGCATAAACGGAATCCATATGAGTTATCTGGGAATTTGGACCGATCAGTCTGAACATTCTTTTATTGTCACGTGTTACGTGAAATTCCACTTCTATAGAATATATAATGTCTTGTTGTTCAGATTGAAACAAGGAAGTAGCAAACTCCCGGATACAACGACCACCCCCTGATAAACACACTCTGAAGTATGTTTGTTTTTAAGAAAACTGCTAAACTACCTTCATCTGGTGCCTTTGTTTTTATTTGTCTTATCTCCCAGAGACACATGTCACCAACGACGCAGGCTCCTCCCCGCCCCCCCCCCCCCCCCCCCCTACCACAGACCGGAGCCATTGACCTGGTAGCCCACAGAGCCATATGGTACGACCGGGACGACGCTCCATACAGTAATTAGGGGGATGGTGCCGGACACTCGGCTGTGCTGCAGTGTAGGTTAAGCAGCGCGATTCCCTTCCCCTCCCGTCAGCATGATTAAAGCGGTTAATCTGAACTCACAGGTATGTTTTGTTTTATTTTGAAGACGGGAGCTGTGTATTTACACTCCTGAGCGCTCATTGTTCCGAAGCAGGTTGACTGTTTGTTGTGGTCTCAAACCTCCGCTGAGTACGTTTGGGGAGTACACAGAGGTGCCTACGTACAAATAAACACTCTGCGACACACACACACACACAAACACACACACTGCCATTTTCACCTTTGCCCTCGAGTCTGCTAGGGAGCCTTTATCTCTCTTGCGCAGAAATGTCGGTTTTGGCACGGAAAGAATGAGCCTCTTTTCATTAATGTATCAGAGAGAAAGAGAGAGAATGAGAGGCTGTAGGAGGCAACGCGCTTGATCTGACATTGCATCAGAGTCTAATCCGCCACATTTCTGCTTGTAACGTCCTTGATTCAGCACATTTTAGATATATAAGACACAGAGAGCTCTGCTTTTGGCCGCTGCTGTCCGTCGCTGCCTCAGCCTCTCTCTGACAAGGAGATGGGGGGGGGGTGGGGGGTGAGGAGAGAGAGGCCGGGTAACGCTGTGAGAGAGAGAGAGAGAGAGAGAGAGAGAGGAGGAGAAAGAGGGGGGTTGGCTTTAGTGTGATGTGAATGGAATAGAATCAGCGCGAGAGGGAGAAAGAGAAGAGGGAGGAGGACGGCACAAATCAACCTGCCTCTTGACTTTAACAACAGAATAGAAGGGAGCCGGCAGACACAGAGATCGGGGAAGTGTGCGGTCTGCTGCCTTATTTTTATTTTTGGGTGAGAGGAAGGGCACAGGAGGAACTGAAGGAGGAGGAGGAGGAGGAGGAGGAGGAAAGAGCCTCACCGTGGAGATAGATAGCAGAAAAATGCTGTCATGGGGAGAGAAGGGGAGGGAGTCGGCAGAGAGAAACAGGATGAAACAAGGCAGGGTCGAGCGGAGCTGAAATGTGGAGGTAAGCCTTTTTTTTCTCTTTCGCTTTTTTTTCCTCTCTGTGTCGAGATTACGGAGAAATTCACATTCCAGCCTCCCCGTGTGCGTCCTCTTTCTGACGATAATGAATTCAGATGGATGGATCTGCACACCGTGTTGTGCCACATACCTCTGTACAGGCATGCTGTTCCACTCGCACAATCCGAGCAGAGACAATGTATGAGAGCAGCGGAGGATATGAAATAATGGCTCGGCATTATCGCATCATGATCCAGCTTACCCTCCTTCTGCCTCTCTGCCCATTGTGTTGCTGTCAGCTCTTTAAAAATGCATCTTACCCGGCGAGCCTTCCACGTAGCATTTACACGCGACATTGTGGGTTCGGATCCAGCAACCTTTGTCGCATTTCATCCCCGGCCTCCCCCCCCCCCTTCTCTCTCTCTCTTCCCCTCCTCCTCCTCCTCCTCCTCCTCCTCTCCCCGACACTAACCCCCCATCATCATCTTTCCTGTCTCTCTCCATTGTGCAGGGGCAGGATCGTCTCAAAAAGAAAAAAACAGTGTTATGACATTGCGAAGAAGCCACTGCGAAAACCTTTGCTGTAGAGCGCTTGTGGCTGCAGGACTCAGAGATGAGGGCAAGGTGGAAGGAGGGGAGGGGAGGGATGGAGGGACACTGAGAGAATGAAAGAGAGAGAGACACAGAGGAAGAAGATGCAGGAACAAAAAGAAGGGGAGCAGGTTTTTCTTTCTGGATGCGTCCTTCCAAAGGGCCAGATGAGTGTGCGGCATGCAGGGGGGATGTGTGTGTGTGGACGGAGAGCGTTGTAACACCGCTGCATGTGACGTGCACAAACAATGATGGAATGGAGAAGCCACAACCGGAATTGGGGTGTTGTTTTCAAGGTGGCAGAGAAAATGAGGGATACAGGAGTCAGGCCCCCCCCCCCCTTCCTCCCTCCCTCCGCACCCTCCTCCTCCACCAGCCCCCTGCACTCTCCAATTTAGGATGGGGCTGTGTGTTTACGAGACATCAGGGTTTCAGGGGATGGTTAGAGCTGCTGAAGGCAAAGAAAGGCAGGGATGGAGAGCTGAGGGGGGTGGGAGGGGGTTGGTTGAGGGGGGTGGGGGGGCACAAGCAGCGGCAGCTTACATAAGCCAGTGCACTCAAAGGACAGGCCATTTAATTTACATTGAGCCGCATGGCTCCTCATGCAGTGTGGTGTTCACTGTGGTTCACGATAGCATTCGAGACAATAAAATGCAGTTGGGGCTGACATGATGGGAGGAAGGATGTGTGATGGCTAGATGGGACTTGGTGGCATTGTGCTTGTGTTCCTGGCGAGACTGGCAGGAGGGTGTGTGGTGTTTTTCATCAGGGTCAACTTTGAATGCAGGGCTGTTAGGTAGGGGTGTGTGTGTGTGTGTGTGTTTAACTACCCACAGTGATTCTCTATGACAAGTGTGCCTGAGGTGCACTGACACAACGGTGCTGACAGTACGCCGCCTATGCTTTCAACTCGGCTGCTGCTGCCATACACAGAGCTGCAATTACAGTGTACGATATAGATAGGCAGCGAAAGTCTGTTCACCCTGTTACCGCCCGGCAAAAGATACAGAGGTATCCTCTGCCGTACCACCAGACTACAGAGCAGCTTCTTTCCTAAAGGCTGTGAGGTTCCTGAACTCATCTGCAACACTCTGCCATGAATAGATCAATTTCGTGACTTGATTATTTATTCATTATATTGACAGACTAAAATCAGAACACCGGAAGCCATTGTGGCCCCTCGCCCCGTCTCCATAAGACCTGTTTTTTAAGGTCAAACTGGCTGAAATTCACTCCATTGGTTAGGTAGTTTAGCAATCAGCGCCAGTTGGTTTTCATTATTTCCAGTAATCGAATCACCTCCAACAGTTACAGCACGTTTGACAATTACATGTCTGTCTGTTACAGCTTTGTGTGTGAGCATCGACGAGTGAAAATACCCATTTGAATCAAGACTGCGACTAACAATTTCATGTCAGGTTAATTACCTTTTCAGGGCGCAATATCTAAGAATTTTATTTTAAAACATTAAAAACATTTACTGAAATGATCAGTCAGAATGTGAAGAAATAAGAGTTTTGACATAATGTCGAAGATGTTGTGTTGCAGAGACAGAGGCCTATCTACTGAAGTAGTAGTAGTAGTAGCCCCGAGCCAGTTTGTGGCTTAACCGTTCTAAATTCATCCACTTTGTCTTCATCAGAGCTCTATTATTTAGTTCACTAACATAGACAGCAAAGGAATAGGAGAAAGTCATCACATTTAGGAGGATAGAACCAGAGAAAGAACACTGTCACTTTTGTTTGATGACTTAAACATTTTGTCAGTGGCCAAAAATGTTGCCTAATCGTCTCAGCTCCGGTTTGATGTGCACCTTTTGGAGTCTCATCTGGTCTGACACATTCGACAGTCGTCCTGAATGTTTTTAGGCCTCTGACTCGTCTGTTGTTCTTTAGTCCAGCAGCAGTCGAGGAGAGGTGCGTTATATTGATACGTGAAACTCCGAACAAATCCAAAAAAGACTCCTACAACAGTTTTTTGTTGTCCAGGCTTCAAGATATAAACTGAAATGTCCATGAGCTAAAATAGCACACATGCACAAGGGTTTCGTCTTTTTTTTTAGTGTGATAATTTTAAAACCAAGGGGCGTCTTTTTTGTCCTCTGGGAGTCTTCCTCTGTGCTACTATTCCAGGTTGAGTAGGAGGGGAGCAGAGTCAGAGGAGACTCTAGAATCGATCGCCCTACTTTTATTTCCTGCACCAAAGAAGAGCCAAGAGAGCCTGACTGTATGTGTGTATGTGTGTCATGTCGTGGATTCAGATTCTGCGGAGAGTTAATGCCATTAGAATAATCCCTAAATGCTTCGGATTCTGTCTGTGCCGACTGTAACCTTTGACATCAGAGAGCGTCATCCCAGTTCTGAAGCCAAACCATGAAAAGACACGAAGGATTGCAGATTAGTGTCGTGTTTGTCTTGCTCATTCGGATGCAGGTGGAGAAGTTAGTAGCCTTTGTTTGCGTTCCACAGAATGATGATGATGATGATGATGATGATGATGACTGTTAGCAGCATCACACAGTTGTGCAGTAAGATTGAGTCACCGTGAGGGATGTTCGATCCAGGCCGATGTCTCCTGGTGCTGTTTCTCTGCCAGCATTTTAACTTTAGCTCACGCTGTTTGTCCTGCTTCTGTACTGAACGACACCGTGGCTCTGAAAACAACTCTCCGACCGCAGAGCACCAAAATGACCAACAATCAGCAATTTATTTGATAATGCGAGCAAAATACAGGCAGCAAAAAAGTTATTCATAGTTACATAGTTGGCTAAATTCTTGTACAGAAAGAAGAGAATTTAGTTTGAGATGTTTTGCACTCGGTCGCTGAGATAAAGACGAACATGTTTCGAGGTTACCGGGCAGATTATCTTCTGGTCTGAGTCAGCATCATATCTTTCCTCTCATTTGGAGCCATTTTGCATGGCTACACCCGGCAGGCTCCCTGTGGGGGGCTCAGCAGGGAAGGCAGTTGGACAGGCGGAGCCTTCTCCTCATCGGATGGCAGGATGCTGGCAATGTAAGCCACATGGGTGGATCCTCTTAGCTCGTGCTCTTTGGTGTCACCTGTCCCTCCTGTTGGCTGCTGTTCTTAATGGAAGATCATACCTCTGGGTTAGTCCGAGGCTGTTGTTCCCTTGTTAGCTGTAACATATTCAAGACAGCACGGTATGACAAATATTTGATAAAAATCATTTTTGATATTCGGGGAGTCAAATCTCCCTGATACATTTTTAAAACCACACAAAGGAATAAAAGTCTTTAATATCCCTTTCAAATCCATCGGCTGTGTGACTATGAAGTCAAGGATGAACAAAGAGATGGTTGCTTCTGCTACAAAGAACATAATCATGATTGATGAATGATGTTTTGGACCTATTTTGATAAATGAAACAGTTTGGATAATTATTGTACTTTGTACATAGAGAGAGAATAACAAATCGAGCTCAGGGTTTCTAACAACAAAACCCTGATGTAATAGTCCCAAAATATGTGAGAGCTGCTGCTTCCGCCATGAAACATATTTATATAAGCATCTGCTATGAACACTCATGTTTATAACACTTAAATTTAGACAACCCACACGTATGAAAGATCCCGTGTGTTTGCATGTTGTAAAAACGTTCTTCATTTGGGCTTATTGTCCTTGATCACAACACCCCTCTCGGTTATGTCATACATACATTAAACCATTAAGTGGTGCAGTGGCTCCTTCTCATTGTTCACGTTGCTATTACAGGACAAGTGCACTCGAGGGTATTCAGAGCCACTGAAAGCAGACCAGGCCCGACAATTCACGCTCGCAACCACGTCACTCCATCCTCATTCTTGGCAGATAGAGATCAAAAAGCCACGAAAAACAAATTCCACGCTTGGAGGAGTGTAAAAATACCCTCGTGGGGAATATTTTATTCTTGCGTGAAATATTGGAGATTATCAACGTATTTGTCTCAGACTGAAGGGCCTCTTTGTTCTGTCACAACTATGAGGAGGAAGTTGCAAACCTCAACTGTTTCATAGACATGCTAAAGGCAGCGGCGCTAATGAAGAAGTGAGAGCAGTTTGAGCAGATACCTTTCGGTGCTGCCTCGCTGTCTGTCTACAGGGCCACACCAGAAACTGACTGACGGATGTGACCATAGTGGCATAGAGGGGAAGAGAGCTGGAGGGGGTGAGGGTGAGGGGAGGAGAGAGGTGTCGGACATTTGCTTTGAAATTCATTCCTGCCACACTTCTCTTATTCTCGCTCATTTTAATTAATGTGACTCAAATATGTGCCTCGCAGTCACAGCGGTTATGTGTCAATTTTATACCACAGTGAAGAAAAAAAATGTCACCAGAATTATAATTTTTTTTTTAAATGCTTGCTTCAGGCAGTCACTGATAAACTTAACAACTGAGCAGGTTTCTGTCTGTAATGGCTCAGTGAATCATCCCATGCGAGCATTAGTGCACACTATTAATTCACGCGACGCATAGCAGCGTCCTGGTGAAGCATGTGACGTGTTCTCATTCACGAGTGTGAAGCCACAGACTCGCAGGAGCTGTTTCTCCTCATCAGCAGAAGAAGCTCCAGTAAAGCCACTGATGTGCGCATCATTGTAGTTAGCATATTGGTGCACGAGCTGCTCATTTTTTAAGTAGGTCAGAAAGTGCATAGCTATGGTGTGAATGACACAAGGCCACCAGGCAAGAGAGGCTGTAAAACTGCAGCCAGCGTTTGTCTGCAGAGCTGATGTACTGTTAGCTCCTCCCAAAAATAGTGTGTTAGTAGGACATTTGAATAATTAAGGGCTTCTGGACTGTTTGTTTTTTGAAAAATAGCCAATTGGCCTCAATGTAAAGCGTATCCAGTTAGTCGATCAGAAGAAAATTAGTCGATGATTAATTGTTGAAAGGTACAATATGTATAAACTGGCCCTGTGTGGAATGAATTTTCAAAACAAATAGGGTGCAGCATATCACAAACTAACTGCTCCCTGTAGCTGCTATTAGCTAGTTCGCTCAGCTAGCCATGCAGCTAGTGCTCCCATTAGCTTACTTTGTCTAGACCAGGAGCTGGTTTCCCACCAGGAGAGTGTTAATGTTGTTTACTATCATCATTAGTGTTGTTTACTATCAGGGTTAGTGTTGTTTACTATCATCATTAGTGGTGTTTATTATCAGTGTTAGTGTTGTTTACTATCAGTGTTAGTGTTGTTTACTATCAGTGTTAGTGTTCTCATCAAGTGGCTCAGGGCTAGCTGGTTAGCATGCTAACTTCAGTAGATATTGCTGCAACACAATACATGAATGTCTTCGACATATAGACAAATTTGTATTTCTTCATATTCTGTTAATTATTTTTAGTTGACTTTTGAATGTTTAAAACAAGAGTTCTTACACATTGTATCTTCAATTTATTTCTCAAGCAGAAATGTGAAACACTTGCCGGTTCCAGCTTCTTCCATGTCTCAAGAGTCCTTGGTGTTTTGGACTGTTAGTTAGACAAAAGAGGGAATTTGAGGGTGTCGCGCTGCTCTCCCGGGAAATTGGGATGAGCACTTTAACAGTTTTCTGCCATTTTATAGGCTATAAACAATTAATTAATGCTTAAATATGAAAATAATCAGCAAATTAATGGATGATTAAAAAATGATTGTTTGTTGCAGCCCTACTGCCCATCTCCTCTCCACTTTTGTTCATATCTATTACTGCAAACAAATACATAATGTCAATATGTATAATGTTGATGATGACAGGAAAGACAAAAATAAGTTATAACATATAAACATATAAATAGGGAAAATGGCCTAAAAAACATATAGAGCCTCTCTGATGGGAGACTTTAGCGGTGCCTGCACTGTGTGCTGTGTCCTTTGGCATCGTATTGAACACAAGCTGAAGCAGTGCGACATCTAAGTTTGATGGCAAACATTTAGGAAGTGGCCAAAATGGCCTAACGCAGCACCCTCAAGTCACAAGCATCACTTATTAACTGCGGTCAGTTCTCAAATATTTTCAGCTGAGAAATTGGGGAAAGTGTGGTTGGTTTTAGCGCTGCAGCCATTTCATGGGCACTCGCTTGCATTTCAGCAGACAATAGGGACAGTGAGGAAGCGGAGGAGGTCAGCGTCTCTTCCTCTGCGCGTAGAAAAGGTGGGCTAACAGTTCAGAGTGCTATTGTAGCAATATTGAGCAATCTCCTTTCCCCTGCCTCAGAGCTGGTTCCACTGATGACGGAGGAGTAACGGTGAGCCGTATCTCGACATAATAGATGCAGTCATGAAGCTGAGGGTCAGTTCCTTTCCCTCACACGCCCACACAGACACACACACAGAGACACACAGACACACGGCGGTCACAGAGGGACAGCTGTTCTTCCTGTCACTGTGTGCCACATGTATAAGGCTTTTATAGAGTCAGCAAAGGCACACAAAGACACACATGCAGACGAGCCATCTCACATTTAGGCCCTAAATCTCCCTCCCCCTTCCCTCTGTCACACACATGGCCTGACACAAGGTGTATTTTCAGATACACAGGAAGTGGCAGTGCTCTGCCAGCGCACAGTGTCGATGTCATGGCAAATCACTTGTCAAAGAATAGCGAGAGTTAGGTACTTTCTTCTGCTGTGGCTGAACAGCACGTAGGTTTTGTCTGAAACAATAGTACCACAGACTGTATTTGAGTGTGCATCATTTGTAAGTTGGGCTATTTATTACAAGAGGAAGTGGGGTTTTAATATGGACAATGCTATAGACGGCGCTTTTCTGAGCGTGCTTCCTCTTCGCATTTACTGAAGGGGGAAGTTCACTAATTATGCCCCCATCATGTGCAGAAAGTAATACAAAACAATCCCTCGATACATGTATTTCAAGTACCACACTGACTCCCATTGACTCTTTGACATTTAAACAGCTTGTTTTCTTTGCAAAGTCCGCCTCTTTGCTAAAACAGCCCCCAAAAAAAGAACTGAAACTGGTGCAGACACCTCTGAAGTCACGTTGGATGACCTCAGCTGTACTGCTTTACAGTAAGACGTGCAGCACATCTGCACGAGAGGACGCAGACTTAGATATAAATCATAACAAATCAGCTCTGGTCTGAGTGTGCATTCCCGGTGGATGGAGAGTGGACAAAGGAGAACCAACCAATGAATAATTAACATCTTGGTAACCCTCGCCCCCTTCGCCCAGCCTCATTAATAATTCATAAGACAGAAGACTTATTTTCAATTTTTTGAAGGACAGGTTTAAAGGAGGGCAGGTTTTTGATTGTGTGGAGAAGGTGCTTCATCGTACTGTAGCTGTGGACCAGAGAGAGGCTTGACCTCAACTTAGATCCACATCAACAGAGCTGTAAAGTGCTTTTCACCAAGGCTTGTTGCCAGTTGTTCCTTGTGCTGCATTTAAAGGGCAACTCCGCCATTTTTTCCGCATTCCAGTGCATTTACTGGTGTTGGGGAGCACCACAGCATATGTGGAAAAATAGTATAAATCCTTTTGTGGCTCCAGAGAAGCATTGGTTCTGTTGCATTGTGGGTAATGTAGGCGTAAAGTTTTGTAAAGGAAGAGGAATGTGTGGAATTAATTGTCCCTAATCAGTCAAATATTTAACATTAAATGCAATGCCAGACATTTTTCAAAACCTGGTACCTACATTACCCACAATGCAACTTAGCCACTGACTGACATCACTGGAGATAATGTATCATATTGCATGCAGCCTTCTCTGGAGCCTCGAAAGGCTTTATTCTGCTTTTTCACATATGCAGTATTATTCCCCAATACCTGTGAACACACTTTGATGTGTACATTTAGTGGCGTTACCCTTTAATATGTACATTAATTGAAATTTTTTTCTCTCCAGACTTTTCGGTGCTGATCTTCGAAATGGGAAAAGTAGATGTCAATGTCACAGGGCGAACACGTTGTTACGCTAACCCTGAAAGATCCAATTAGCACTGATAAGCCGCAGCATTACTGACAGGAGAGAAATATGAGAGGACATGTGTGAGAATGATGAAGGAGATAACCACCAACAACTTCTTTAAATGATGCAGCTGCGCTTCTGGCAGTGTATCTGTCACCTTGAAGGGTTGTGTGAAAACCACATTAGAGGAACACTCAGAATTCACTCTAGTAGTCATGATACATGTGTAATATACACATGGCACAAGTTGGTAATAGTGCCAGTCTGCAAACATATTTCTCACAGTAATGGCTGACATTTTTTGATATTCCTCAACAACCTGCTCTTCCTCATGCCGCCTTAACAGTTCTCCTCTCTTCGAAAATCGAGCACCAGGTGCTGGAGATGCAGCAGGCTTATGTGTCTTTGGGGACCAATAGCTCCGACTGACGTTTGCAAACAGTTTGAATGAAAAAGGGAGATAAAACACATTACACAAAAAAGGGAGTGCTGCAGTACCATCCACTTAGCAGCCTCTGGACTTGGCCCAGTTCACTGTCCGCAGTGTGGTGGGGGGAGGGAGGGGGGAAGATTGAGGATGCCTAAAGCAAGTGTTGGGCATGAGAATGAACTCATTTTCTGAATCAGATCCAGCCACATTAATTCACATTTTACCCTATTAAAAGCTTTGCAGCGAAGAGTCACATATTCTGCAGCAAAGCAGGGATGTAACCTGATCTCGGATCTAACAGGGTTGTATGGGATCAATAATGAGAGTGAGGCTCTGCCAGGTTTTGAATTTCCCCAAATCAATCACTATTAGGAGTTGATTTAGACCTTGTGGTTAAGGATCGGTAAGGCAGCTTTTAACTAAAAGGATAGACTGTGACACTACAGCAGCTGACCTGGAGACTGTGAAGCTGGATGCTTACCCGCCTGGTTAAACACTCGCCCGAGTGCAGCGAGATGCATGCTGTTGGATGTTCGTCCTGTCGGTTTCCCCGTCTTTACGTATCTTTTTAATGTCACATGTCAAAACAGTTTGCTTGCCTAATGTGTGGAGGCATGCGGTGTATTTCACAACGTCAGTCTTCGGTGTTGACAGAAAGACAACAAGCACGCCATCAAGCTGCAAGACTAAACTGCAACGTGATGTGATGGTAGTTGATTAGGCTGCAGTGAACGCTCAACTTTTGTCACTGATCGCATCTAATTGCTGCTAAGCCGTTAAGCCGATTGCAGCAGCTTCACCTGAGGAGAAAACAGATCAAATCTCAGATCGCCTGAATCAGGATGCAATCCTTCGTTTGCCATTCAACACTTCAAATGACTGCACCATCTGCCTTAATGGGACAATGTACCACAATATTTAAACAGATGTATTCCTCCTACCTGTAGCGCTATTTATCCATCTACTTCGTGCAGGTGTGATTCTTTGCTCCAAAATTAACATCACTCGGCTTGTGGTGCTCAAAATACATTTGAAAAACTCAACTGCGATATCTCACACCAGAAATCATGATCTGGTTACTCAAGATAATCCGCAGACATTAACATGTAGGAAACTGCTTTCTTTGTATCCAATTACAACGTATCACTGTGCAGAGGGACGCATGTATCTACTTAAGCCGAGGGGCGAGCTAACTGAGCTAGCCAACGTTACAGCTCAGCCGAGCAGGGCGCCATTAATGCTTAAATCCGCCAGCAGATGTATGTTTTCACTCTGCACGGTGATGCTTTTGCAGGTGTATTTCGGTCAAGAGAAAGTAGTTCCTAAATGAAACTGCTCAAAACAAAGCCTCTGGATTATCTTGAGGAACCAGGTCATGATGTATGCAAATATACACTGTGGTTGAATTTTTCAAATGTAGTTTTTTTTGCCACTTTGACTCCACAAGCACATCTCCATGGCGGATATCTCCAAAACTCTGTGACTCACAGCAAAACAATCTAGATGGAAAAAATAGCTCTGCAGGTAAGAGGAAAAATATGAAATTTCAAGTTTTGGGTGAGTTGTCCCTTTCGATATGATAAAAACTAAGTAGTTCCTCAGTGACAGGCAGGAAGCAAAAAATCTGCTCATTCATGCTTCACTAATTCAGCTGCTCTTGACATAGGTGTGGAAGTGTTGAGTAGAAGCGATGACGACACCCATCCTTTCAGGGTTCAAAAGTCAGCCATCTCTTCCTGTTTCACAGGACGCAGACTTCGCTCGAGCCGGTGCAAAATAAGTCAAGCAGCCGTGACTTCCCCAAAATGGTGCGTGTTTAATACTCCTCTCCTCTGACTTCAGTTCGTGTCCTGACAGCGTACACCAGAGGCCCATTAACCTTGTCCTGGACTTAAAGTGGAAGTGGACCTCATTTTCTGTCGTCGGTGAAACCAAACATCTACTCGGGGCAGTAATGACCCTTCAATGTGAATCTGGTGCAAAAGAACAAAGCAACAGTAGAGACATAATCCTTTAAAGCAGATCATATGATGCTGCTCCACTGTAAAATTTCACATTTCCCTTTCTGTCCTAGCCTGACCTGACACTGTCATCACTTCTGATGGACAAAGAAATAGATTAAAATAAATGCTTATTTCTAGACTATGTGAGCACAGTACTGAGATCAGTACTGTCCACTGTCTACACACAGGGTTTTTAAGCTCTGAGACGCAGGATTAAACACTGCTGTCTACATGCATTATTGAGTTTCCTGGAGAGAGAGACCGTCTCTGGTACCGTGAGGAGATGTACAGGGGGAAGCATCCTCCCTCCCTGTGCTGTTAGTGAATGCTCAAAAAAAAAAAAAAAAAAACCTTGAGAGTGTCAGCAGCAGCATGTCTGGGTCATCCCTCGTGGACTGATGCTGTGGCAGAAGAGAAAAAACAAAGACTGTTTTTATACTGTTTATTATTCAAAGTGATTCGGTGCTTGAACAGACGACAGTGTCTGCAAGATATTGAGAATACAGCTGTTTTTTATCCAATAGTCTGACCATATGAATGGATGTCAGAGTTACAATCCACTATTGGATACATGAGGTTGAAAGGTTAAATAAGGTTATTCTTATGATTGTTGAGACATGGAAATATTCGTGAAGAATAAATGAAAACAACAAGGTCATTGAGATTTAAGCGATGCCAAATGTCAGCAAATCAAATTCCGTGCCATTCCTCTTCAAAGCCATTTAATAAATTGCGTTTGAGTGATTCCTGCTAACCAGTCCAGTGAGAGGTCAAGTTTCTCTCGATGTGGCAGCGTTGTGGCTCTGGGAGCATCAGGGGTCGCGTACGCTTTCCATCAACTGCTGCACTGACTGACATGGAGAAATGTGTTTGCGCTGTTGAAGTGGCTGAGTGCAACTGTAACAGTATGAAGCATTTATTTGCTTGTACGGGAGCGAGGAGAGCTGATATCTGATGAAAATTCAAGGCAGTAATCTCCGAACAGACAGTGACCTACTGATTTATTTGTTGGCGTTTGAAAATGTTAGAAAGTGCTACACCATGTGAACAGATTTAATCTTCTCTAATCTTCTCAGGCTGTTTTTAGCTGTATTCACTGAAGAACAGGGCTGCAGGACAGGGTGAAAAAAAATCATACTGTGTTTGTTTTGACAGTGATTACAATTGCAATATAATTCATGAATAGTGGGAATTAAAAAACTATTAAAGGAGACACATGATGCTCTTTTTCAGGTTCGTCATTTTCTTTTTGATTACTATTAGAATAGGTTTATGTGCTTTTAATGCTCAAAAAACACATCCAGTCTCTCATTCTGTCCATTGCTGCAGCTCTGTATTCCCTCTCAGTCCGAAACCCTTTGATGTAGCTCCTGTCTCTTTAAGGCCCGCCTCCCGAATACCGGGTCTCATCTGATTGGTCAGCTCACACACGCTTGACCCATCACCGCTAACAACAACAGAGCAGCTACGCTAAATTAATCTTCAGGTCCCTAGCTATCTGCTAGTCATGTATTAATCAATCGTGTAACATGGTGACGTAGTCTGATGTCATGAAGTCACGGAACTAAAGACGAGACTACTGATGAGGCATTTCAGGAGCAGTGTCTTCTGTGGGAGAGAGGAGCTTCTCTTGGTGCGGACTTTGACCTTTTTTAACTTTCAAGATGTTTTACATGCACAAAAACATAAAACACTGAAGGAAAAAGGAAAAACATCACCAGTATCCTTTAAAATCATGATGATATAACATTTCCTGGGCTCTGTACCAAACAAACATCTTTTTCTAACATCTGGAGAACAAAACTTTGTAGGCCAGGGGCACCTCCGAAGCTCTGCAGTGCTTCATTATAATGCTGCTTCGTCACACTTTTTACCATCATGTTATTGCACTTGACCATACTGCGATCCCGAACAGAACTACTGGGAACAGTTTTTAAACCACTGGGATGCACACTTACTGTCAGACTACAATCAGCTGCATGAAAGCTTTTGAAAAAAGAGCTTCCCGTCGCTGTTTATTGTCAAGCCTTCATAATATCCTTAAGTTCTTTTTTATAGCCACTCAGTCAGTCTCACTATCACGAAATGATCCATTTATGATCATATTAGGGTTTGGTTTAAGGCCGACTGATACAGCTCATAAGACTGTTCAGCTAGAAATATCCTGGGAAAACATTAAGCGAGTTATTAATCATTTATGTGTTTTTCTAGGGTAGCAATTTTTTGGATCAAGAGGCGGTTTGTTTAAATGACAAAGCTTCCCTGCTTTTTCTGATGGGAGGATGTAAAATGACATTTAAATCGGCATGACTAATGCATACAGCTGAAAATACAAACAATTGGTCTACTGACAAATTGAGCAGAAACTTTTGGGGGCAGGGTCAACTCTTCAGTTCCTCTTCACTTTGTACTTCCACTACGTTACGTACACCACACACTTCTCTATGCCAGTACCGCTGTCAGCCATTGTGTGTCTATTTAACGTCACTGTTTATGTGGCAAGGGTATTTAGGACAGGACTAGTGAGGATTTGATTGAACACATCAAATATCAGTAATGGTAAGAGAATGGCTTTGCTCTGCTTTGAAAATGTACCATTTTTTGTTGCTGTACTTGATTGTGATTCAAAGAGAATTTGTTAATTAGCCTCACACAGCAGATGGAAAATGACTTGATAACACTGGAACAGATAGATGCTGAAGCACCCGGCAGATTATGTAGATGTGAATCATGTTAATAACTTAGTGATCTGTGTTATTCCCTTTCAAAGCTGGTTTCAATTGGGTCCTGATCAATGAAGGACTGAAAAGACTGAGAACGATTAGACTTGAATTTTCTGTTTTCTGTCTGTTTTAAGACAAACAAATTAGGCTGATATCACTGGTAACTGAAATTGTCAAATAAAGGCAGTAAGAGATAGATAGTGTTAGATAAGTTCTGTCATACTTTATTCGGGTGTTTAGGTAAAGTTGGAAAAATGGCAACTTTTTCAGTGAACAAAACAGTTGGCTGCACTGCTGTATTCAGCTAAATATCAGCATTAGCATGCTAACATGTTCAAAATGAAGAGTTAACAGTTAGTAGGAGGTAGTGAATGAGCAAACGATTTCGGACGTAGTTTATAGGGTTGGCATGCTAACATAAACATGCTGCAGCCATACTGCTAGTTTTGTTTTTTAGGCTAAGCACCCAGATTTATTGTGTAAGGTGCAATTGCATTTTCTTTATTTTGCCTATAGCTAATTTACCACCTTCTTTATGCGATTATCAAACCCATATAGATCCTTAGTTAGACAATATTATTTTAGTGACATTTTAATAAACTGAAGATTCAGTCAAGCATCTTGTGTTTTGAAGCCGATAAACTGACAAGTTTACTGACACAGTCATCATCAGTTGAGGGCTTATTTGACAGGAGTGAAGCTATTTCACCTTCTGAGTCGATTAAACAGGGATAATTTAGAGCGCTGGTGGGCTAGATAACACATCGGAAGAGGGTGGCACCAGACCGGTTGCTATGGGAACAAGGAGTGATTCACGGGTCGGGGGTCTTCGGGAGCCGAGGAATACACGGTTTGAACAAAAGTGGTGAGTGATAAGTGTCCAAGTTCAGCCCTCGCTGTGTGTTGGTGGAGAGCAGGAGTGCTTCTGGCAGATCCTGGAAGTTCAGTTTGTTGTTGGAACAACATGAAGGCAATCTGTGATTCTCGAAAAAAAAGAACCTGCTGCCAACAATCTCCACTCCCACTTTAGAGACACCGGAGAATATGGGTTTGCTCGCTCACTTTTTTCATGGCTTTGTGAAACATGCAGATGATGCTGCACCTATAATGACTGCAGATAAACGAAGATCATTTGTGCCCCGCGTGGGTAATGGGGAGTTTGAGAAGATTTGAAGGTTCCCAGCAAGAAACATGAGCAGGGTTTTAATGTCAGCAGCCCTGGCACCATGCAGACAGTGCACAGAGGCTTCTCTATGTGAACCGGTGCTCCTGTGTCAAATGGGGAACCACACATGGATGGAAATGTCTTAGAGTATCAGGGCAAGAGATGCCTTGACCAATCAGAGGTGTATTTTCTGTCTTAATTATTAGTTGTTTGCATGTAATTCATCATGCTAATTTTGCAGCATCATTTGAAGCATTTGTTCCAATGCTACACATATTGTTTGAGAGTATATGTAATGCTAGCCATGCATGTAAGCATTTTGCACTAATTTCAGGCTTCAAAATAACAATAAAATGTCTAAATTAAAGATTGATATATAAAATACAGCAGGAATTAAGATTTTTGATCAATAGGTAGGTTTGCGTAAGGGGAATCTGCACTCATGACTTCTGTTTTTTAAAAGTCCTGACTATATCCATGCATACATAAACATCCCTCCTGTCTGTTTCCAGTAATTTAACCCCACCTTCCCGTCCTTTCTCGTATTAGCATTTAGATGTATGTAGCTGCTGAATGCTTGTTTTAATACAGTTCGTGCTCATTTGCATCGAATGCTGTGTGTCTCAAGCTCGGCCTGTGGAGACTGTCGGCGACCGTCTGCGTCAGCCAGTTTCAAAAGCATTGCATTAGCGGAGCAACGTCAACAAACAAAAATTGCATATTATTGTTAATGTAAAGTCTCAACATGATTGCCGAGGATAAAGATACTGGTAGCTGGATGTAAATTAGCCTGGTTTAAAGCCACGGTGTCCTTCCAAGTGAAATGTAATAAATAGTAGAGTCTATGGAAAACAAAAGCATTAATTTTTTAATGCTCAAAACAAAAACGTGGATGGCTGTTTAATGCCCACAAAACACATCAGTTTTCTCATTCTGTCCAGTTCTGTATTCCTTCTCCACCTGAAACACTGTTTTTAGCGCTTGTCCCTTTAAGGCCCGGAAAAAAGAAAAAGAAGAAAAACTTTATAGGTGTCCTTTAAAGCCGGTCAAATCTGCACATATCCTGCCAACAGTGAGCCCCTCGGTGTCACCGGGTGTCTTCTCGGTGTGCATATATATAACACTTTCACGTATTAGCCTATCTGGACACGCGATTGAAACTACTCATAACTTCTGATCATGACAGCAGCGCAGGCAAGGAAGGGAAACAAAGATTTCTTGTGACTTCCTCTCTTTACTCTAAAGCTTTTTCTTTTTTTTTTTAGTCGAGTGTGTGTGTGTGTGTGTGTGTGTCTTTTCTGGTAGCAGCTCTGCACCACTGCACCTGCTCTTTGGGCTGCAAGCATGAGAGAGAGAGAGGCAGAGAGGAGATGCTTGCAGAAATGCTAGACAGGAAGAAGCCTCATACCTTATTGAGTGCGACAAAAGGTTTCGTCTCGAGCTGATTGACGTCAGTTTGGTCAAAGACGGGGCAGCAGAGGCAGATGATGACAGAAACCGACTGATCTTTAGCTGAAACAAAACCCACTTTGTTGGTAAGTTGCTGCCGAGACTGAAGACGATGATTTGTCTTTTTGGACTTAAAAAATGGGGAAGCAAATGTGCATCGTACTCTGTCGACTTTGAATGACTCTTAAAAAAAAAATCAGCTGATCCAGAATACTATACCGCTAATGCTCCTGTTGTCTTTTTTAATATTTATAGATTCTTTTAACACTGGTGCAGGAGTGAGCTCAACCAAACTGTGTCTGTTTGTGTGTGAACGTATGTGCGGGTGAGAGAGAGTTTACACTTATTTCTCTTGTATGTTGGCACACTGTCAGTAAGTCAGGAAGGCCCCCCTCCTCTCTGTTAATACTGTCTATTGTGAGCGTGTGCGGCGTGGATGTGTTGAGCATTTTAGTCTGCCGCTGAACTATTTAGGGAAGCTGTGGAACGGAAAGTGTGTAAAGGAAAGAATGATAATGAAAGAAAGCAGAAAACAGAGGTACAAGGCATTACTCAACAATAAGACACACGTCAGAGCTGCTCACCACTTTATAGTTAGAATTCAATAGTTGTTTATCACAGCCATTCTCCTCCACAGTGTTTCTGAGCACTCGCGTACAAGCTGCCGTGGTTGAATATAAAGCCGACTATTAGGATAATAGCACTGTGGAATGATGGGAAGGATGAGATTGAAAAAAGCTTTTTATTCCGCATTTTTTTTTTTCTCTCTCTACAGGTGGCCAGTGGACCAAAAGGGAAGCAGCAGCAGCAGGCGCTGAAGAGTGCAGACGAATGGGTGCCATGTTAGAAGGGCTGATAAAGACAGAGCCTCTCCTACACAGAGGACACAGAGTCGGGCTCCAGTGATGATCCTCTCATCCTCACACCGCAGGAAGGAGCACCCCGCAACCGGACCACCACCGAAACACACTCACGCGCACCTGCGACGAGACACACTTGCACATTCTCCTCAGTCTTCTTCATTCACACTTCAGAACTCTTGTGTGGCAGCTCACGGAGGCATCTATGAGAGCCCGAAGGGTTGAGAAAGTTCAGCCATCTTAAGTGGTGTGAATGAGGACTGTATTTGCTGCTTACACGTCGTCTTCATACACAGTTTCTCCCATTTCACACCAGCACCATAGAGACCAGGACAGAGATTTAACTGGGGAGAGCGGAGCGCTTTGGGACCAGAGTGGAGAATAGATAGTTAGACTGGTTCCTCAGGCATCATGCAGTCAGATGACCTCTTCATCCGCAAGTTTCGCCGTCAGAACATGCGGCCGCCGATCGCCACCGTCAATTTTGACCCCAAGCGTGAAGCAGGTGTGGTGGAGTGGCCGCCCAGAAGGGAGGGTGATGGAGCTGATGGAGACAGCCTCACTCCGAGCCGCGCAGGGTTAACCCTGAGGTCGGTGGGCCGTGGCCACATCATGCAGAGGAGCAACAGCGATGTAACCTTGGGAGACTTGGACTCCTCTGGAAAGGCAGGGGGCAAAGCAGCTCGGGCGGTTGGTGAAAAGGTGGGCGCGGGTTCTCAGGGGGATTCAGGTGTGCTGCTTCACAGGGAATACGGCAGCCTGTCCTCACTGGAGAGACAATCTCAAGCCCAGGAGCCGAGCACAGACGACCAGGGGCCCCTGAGTCCGAATGCCCTCCGCTTCAAAGACCCTTTCCTGCTCTTAGGACTGCAAGGCAACCCTCCAGAGCCTGATGGATTCTTTCGGGGTCTGTCTCTTCCCGCAGGGGACTCCCCAAAACCTGCCAAGCCGCCGAAGCCTGAAGGTCTAAGTAAGAAGACCAAACCCGTGCCCCCTCAGATCCCTCAACCAGGTCCGTATGACATGATCGGGGGTGGAGCCTGGGTGAGGAACTTTGCCCACTACGACGTTCAGAGCATCCTGTTTGATCTCACCGAGGCGGCTACAAACAGAGACAGCATCGGGCGCAAAAAGAATATCACCTCAGGGGCCTCAGCAGCCTCCCAGCTACGCCCACTCTCCCAAGCCACCCCGTCCTCACCTGCGCAGGGCGGGGGAAATAACGGTGCGAATGCAGATGACCCTGAGCAGTCGCTGCTGCTGGACGAAGGCGACGGCAATGATAACGAGCTTCTGCTCAGCTGCCCACACTTTCGCAACGAGACGGGGGGAGAGGAGCAGGTGGGTCTGGGTCGATCCCAGTGGAGGCGGGGACTCTGGTCGAGCCTTCGGACCCCCAACGATGCAGTGTCGGTCCTGGAGGAGCCCAGAGAGAGTCACGTCCAGCAGCAGGGCAAGAGCAACTACTTCATAGAGCACGCAGATCTGGGAGCACATTACTATCGCAAATATTTCTACATGAAAGGTATGTGCAGCGCAAGGCAACTTTAACTCACATCTTTAACTCACATCACAAAAAATCTATTTCTGGTCATCATATATGAAAGTGGAAATACACTGTGGTGCTTTTAGAAACTGGATTCATGCACAATGCTGCCCAAACTGTACTTTACTCTAATTAAAATAACACATTGTACATATTTTTATTATAATTTTTTTTGCTCCTTTTTTCTTTCTTTATACTGTATTTTCCTACTTACTATATTTATTATCATGCACCAAAACACAGAGACATATTCCTTGCATGTGAAACAATACAATCACCTTTTAAGTCGGAGTAAGACTTTATCAGGGTACAACTGTATAATTTAGGGACTGTTAAAATTATAAGGGACAACGGGAAGGTCAGATGTGTGGAGGGTTAAGTACTTTTTCCTGAGAGGAGGGAAGTGTCACTTATCTGGGAGGTCAGGAAAACTCTTTTAAGTTTCAGCCTGGATTTACTTTTTATTTTGGCTTCTTCTTGTGAAACTTTATTGTTTAAGGAAACATAACAAAATCTGCTTTTGTGAGTGTCACAAGTATTAAAGTCGTTCTTGGCTTCAAAATCCGCAGCCTGGCTTGAGTAACTACTAACTATTGCAGCTTCCCCTTGAACACCTCCAGTCCGGGGCCTATGCAGCCTTTGATAATGATGGAGACCAGTTACAATACTGAGGTCCTGATAGACAGATGCCAGTAGCTTAGTTGCTATGGTAACCTGTAATCTGTCGTTATAAGGGGTGTAACAAAATATCGATACTACGATATATCAAGATATTTCGTCTTAATAATATTTAAGGTGCAGTCAGTGTGAGTGAAGAGCCACTGTGCAGTATACACTTTGGTTTACTTGGCTGTCATTCATGTGAAATTGATTGACAATGTTTTGTAATTCCTTTGAAATGGATTCAGTGCAGTTAATAAATTATGAATTTTCTTCATGTTATCATTCTATTGGGTAAATTAAGTTTCCCAGTCAGGCTGGCAGCCTGGACCCCATTTTGTCTGCTTTCATGTCTCTATTATAAACTGAATGCATGAATTAACATTTTGTCCTCTGTTGTTGGAAGTTGCTACTGTGAGGAAAACAGAGAGTGACTCCTTATGATCGACATATTTGAAGCACAGCTCTGTCACAGTGCTGATGTTCACAGTTGCATCTATGTGACTGTATTGTCATCACAGAACACCAGAATTTCTTCGGCATGGATGATCGCCTCGGTCCAGTGGCCATCAGCTTCCGTCGAGAGGAAAAAGAAGGATCCAGCGGAGCTCAGTACAATTGCAGAATCATCTTTCGCACCACAGAGGTAAAACCCGCACTTTGCTGTCCTCGAGTTCAGCGTGTGTTCAATTGAGCCGACTGGATGTGACAAATGTGAATCTTCCCCTCAGCTGAAGACGCTGCGAGGTTCCATCCTGGAGGAGTCAGTGCCTTCTGCCGCCCGTCACACGACCCCTAGGGGCTTGTCACCCAAGAGGCTGCTGGAGTTCATCATGCCTGAGCTGAACCTGCACTGCCTTCGCTTGGCCTCAAACTCCCCGAAGGTCCGGGACACCCTGCTGAAGCTGGATGAACAGGGGGTGAGTACGTCTGCTGACATTGAAGACTGCTGCATGTGTCAGACAGAAAGCTTTCGAGGCCATCGGATAGATACAAATAAAAAAAGAATACATTACTAAAGCACGCAAAAGTTCAAGTCTGAGACACTGCAACTGAAAACATCATTGAATAACTTATGTCGATCACATGATGATTTTCTAATTGTGTATCACATGAATGGAAACCATATTGTCATGACCCCTGAACATTTAAATACAGCTTTATCAGATAGCAACTAGCGCAGGACTGTCCAAGAAAGGGCCCGTGGGTGAAGGTTGTTCCACCATAGATCATATTTACAATTGTTTTATTTTGATGTCACGCTCAGAGAGTGAAGCTCAATTTCTGGGATAATGTGAGATGGTTGCATTCACATAAATGCAGACAATCTGACATACTGATAAAATTTCACCACTTCCTGATTGATCAGCAACTGAAAAGATGACGGATAGCAACAACAGCACATTTGACAACCTAATATCCAACATTATCATTCAACCACTTTCTAGCTAACATCACTGTTTGATTACATCCATGTTTTACAATGTGCTTTAATAGTGTTGAAGTATTTGATGCTTTACTTACTGTATCATGTAACACTAACAAACAGTAATGTTAGCTAGGAAGTGGTTGATTGCTGTCTTTAGCTGTTGTCTAACAAAAGGTTGTCAAATATGTTTTTTTTTTACCTTGAAATATGGTCAAGTGTCCCTGCAGATTTTCACTATCCAATGACTTTTCACTTGCTGATTAATGAGTGAGCAGTTAAATAACATGGTAACAGTTGTCAGATTCTCTATGTGTAAAGGACTACAAGATTTGATTTGGCCCAATTTGGTACCAAGATGGTACTTGGACTTGGGATCCATTGCAGCTCAACAATACAATAGGTGTTTTCTTTTGGCCCGTGGGTCACACTTAAGGCCCCGAAGTGAAAAGTTTGGGCATTGCTGGCTCGACCTCTGAGGAAAAAAAATAAACATTTTCCAATAGAAATGTAAAGTAAGATGTCAAATGATCAGAAAAAACTATGTATAGATGAAAAGTCCTGGCAGTTTAAGTGAAAGAATGCTATAAATATGCATATGTAACAGTCTAAACTCTTTGATTCTCTGTCTTCCAATGCAGCTGAATTTCCAGCGAAAGGTCGGAGTGATGTATTGCCGGGCTGGGCAGAGCTCAGAGGAGGACATGTACAACAACGAGAGCTCGGGGCAAGCGTTCGAGGAGTTTCTGGATCTGCTGGGAGAGCGAGTGCGCCTCAAGGGCTGGGAGAAATACCGAGCTCAGCTGGACAACAAGAGTGAGCTGAAAACACACACCACGCCCCCCCCCCCCCCCCCCCCCATCCATCGGCTGGATCTCACCTTGTCGCAGTACCATTATCCAGAGGGCATCAGTGCAGCACTGAAAGCCTAAGATAACTGCTATCTGGCCACATGTAATCTGAGTAATGCCTGCGAAATAGCATAGTCACTGCTGATTATCTTGGAGCTGTTTTCTCCCCTCAGTGAGCAGCAAAGAACAGCTTTTGAATGTGACAGTTTGAGTTTAGTCTTTCATTCAGAGACGTTGACTGGTTTTGCAAAATCTCTTTATGTGACCTGCGTGTGTTTCTGTGTGCTTGTGTAGCCGACTCAACGGGGACACATTCCCTCTACACGCGCTACCAGGACTATGAGATTATGTTTCATGTGTCCACCATGCTGCCCTACACAGCCAACAACACACAACAGGTAAAATAAACGGACATACGACACACCATTTCCATTTCCTGCCTTTTGTTTTGCAGCAGCATTTTTTTCCAATACCAGGTTAATCTCCTGGAGTTCTCACACTGACAGTTTTTCTCAGATGTTTCACCCCTCTCCTTAAAAGAAATTGCATCAGTCTCGGTACAACCTTCATTACCCATCTCTGTTCAGACGGTCATGCTTTGGTAAATGCTTTAGAAAAAGCCTCTGTACTCGGCAACAAGCATGACATAAAAATCCTGCCCCCCAGTGTTCACTCCCACCATAAAGGTAATCACTGTCCCCTCTCAGGCAGCCTTTCTGTACAGCTGACTGTCAGCTTTTTATGTGCAGGCTGTGGTTTAAGCCTGTTCACCGTCACTATAAAGAGACTAGACATGACGTGCTATTATAATACACTATGTAAATTTGAGGTTTAACAAAGCCCTGAGATGCTTCCTTAAACTGTTTAGTAGCTTGGGCTTTTCAGTTTGAATGTTTTTTCTGACTTTATTAAGTGTTACAATCTAGTTTCAGTTCTGTTTGACTAATTCAAAAGAGATGGTATTTGCTTCAAACTCATAAAACATTTTAATAGTGCCTAATTAGTCATTTTGGAGAGGCGTGACTCATACTGTACATTATCTTTACTGGAGTACTAAGTGAGTAAACCAATAGAAACAGCATGGTAATGCCACAGATTGATTACTGAAGAGACATACATTTATTGTACAAAGACAAGAAATGACTACGAGAGACATGAAACTACCAAATAATGCAATAACCCACACAACAACTACAAACAGACACAAAAGTAGTGACAAAAAAGGGTGACAAAATAGTTGGGGGGCCTTTAAATGTCTGTGCCATGGGGACTTTAAGTACTTGACTTCAGTGATATAAGCCTTTGTTTTTTTATTTATTGTTTTTACAGTTTTAGATTTTTTTTGTTTTATTTGTTTGCTTGTTTGGATCCCCAGTGGTGGGTGAATTGTCGACAGCTACTCCCCCTGGGATCTGTATACAAAAGAAATACATACACACAACAAATGTTCACACTTGAACTACATACAGTCAGTAATGAAGCGGATGTTTTCTGGCTGTTTTTAAAACCTTTCTTGTATATTCTTTAGATATAAATCCAGTTAGATGTTCCAATGAGGTTTGTCTCATCGTACTTCACCACGATGGCTCTGGCCTAACACGTCTTTCTCTCTCTGTGTGTCTGTTTTGCTCCGTCAGTTGCTGAGGAAGCGACACATCGGTAACGACATCGTGACAATCGTGTTCCAGGAGCCAGGCGCCCTGCCCTTCACGCCAAAGTCCATCCGCTCCCATTTCCAACATGTCTTCATCATCGTCCAGGTTCACGAGCCCTGCACTGACAAAACCTATTACAGGTCTGACTTCCTGCTGTGCTCTTTTCAGAATAAATGCATCTTTCTACCCCCGAAGAAACATCATGTCACAGGCTAAAATCTCTTATGAAAACAGATTCCTCACCAGCAAGTGGGTGCCTTGTATCATAGGAAGTGTAATCAATATAAAGATGAGTGTATATCTATATCTATTTATAGGAGAATACCTAAATCTGTACGCCTCTGTATCAGATTCAGTGTCGGTGTTTGTCTTTCTGAAGAAACACTGGAGCCCTGAAAACAAGACGTAGATTGAATGTCTCTGCGGAATTCTCTCTCTTACGCTGTCATTCCTTTTTTTCCTCTCCTCCTCTCAGGGTGGCTGTGACACGCTCTAAAGACATCCCATTATTTGGCCCACTGTTCCCTAAGGGCGCACGCTTCCCTCGCTCGCTTGCCTTCAGAGACTTCCTCCTGGCGAAGGCAGTGAATGCGGAAAACGCCGCAGAGAAGTCAGAGAAGTTCCGCTCCATGGCCACCCGCACGCGACAGGAATACCTAAAGGACCTGGCCGAAAACTACGTGACCACCACGCCCATCGACTCCTCCACCAAGTTCCCGCTGCTCTCTCTGGGAGGCAAGCGCAAAGACAAGCTTAAGGGCGCCAAAGGGGCGGAGCTCCACAGCGCTGGAGCGCTAGTTTGGGCTGTGATAGTCAACTGCGGAGATGATGGGGAGGCGGGAGAGCTCAGACTCCCCTGTCTGCTGGGGGTGTCGGCGGAGTCGGTGGTGCTCATTGAGAGGTGCACACGCAGGGTGGTGTTTAACTGCTCCTGCAGAGATGTCATCGGCTGGAAGGCAGTGACGGAGACTAAGGAGGGGGGCCCATGCTTGGATATCTTCTATGAGCGCGGGGAGTCGGTGTCAATCAGTGTGATGGAGAGCCAGGCCGAGGATATAAGAGAGGTGGTGCAGAGGCTAGAGGTGGGTGATTGTGTCCAGATTTAAAAGTGTAGTGTAGTGGTCACTTTGCATCTTTCTGATTCATTCATATCCTCACCTGTAGCTGGTCACCCGAGGCTGCGAGGCTTTCGAGGTCACCCCCCTGCGCGACGGAGTCGGCCAGCCCGGCTTCCTGATGAACGAGGAGGGCTTTGTGACGGAGCTACAGCGCTTCTGCTACGCTGAGAGCGGAGGCCTGCAGCTGTGGGCTCGTGTGGTGCGGCTGTGCGGACACTCGCTGGTTCACCTGAGCCCCGAGGAGAGGACGAGGCTGCTCCGCACTGCGCACAAGATCCACATCACTGTCATCCCACCGGACGAGAATGGCAAGCCTCGCAGGTGGGTGAGGCTGCAGAGAGGAGGAGGAGGTGGAGGAGGAGGAGGGAGCACTAACGAGGGCATGTTTGGGTCAACAGACACAGAGTGAGACCAGAGAGGGGGCTCATGGGTATAAAGCGTGCTCCAGAAAGTGAAGAGTAGTCCCAGTGAGGGGGTGAGAGGGAGGTTGATGGTAAATAAGAAGGAGGGGGTTAGTGGGACAAGAGAGGCGCTACTCTGCTGCTGATGACGGCCTGCACACCAGCTGGCTAACAGCCAATCAATCCCTCTAATGATCTGTTATCACTCTGACACAGTGTTACCACTCCGCTGAAGTCAGAGGGCAGATGTGGACACAATAAAGGAGAAACAACATTAAACTGAAACTCTTAACTTTAGATCAACACTTCAGAGCTGGCAGCACAAGCATCCTCAGAGAACCCCGAACTAGTTTATTTATATTTCACTTCTGAAATGCTTGTTCTCTTACAACAAAGCGCAAATAGTCACAAAGATGTCACAATTCCTCACAGGAAGTAAGAGGCTCTGCAATTTCAAAGCAATATAATAGAGGCATAGACAAATATAGCCTTTTTTTCTTCATCACGTCTTTGTTTTTGTCTTCTGGATTAATTTATGACTCACCAGAGCAGTGAAAAGCTAGACACAAACAACGGTTTTCTTCTTTCTGAGTACGTTGTTGTTTCATGATCTGCAGAAGTTTCTCCGAGCTCTACCAGAAAGCCATCAAGGACGCGGAGTGCAAGCCCGGCGAGGATCAGTCTGGAGAGGCCTGGGTGCTGGACGAGAGGGAAGAAGAAGAAGAAGAAGAGGAAGAGGAGGAAGAGAAAGAGGAAGAGGAGAAGCTGAAGGCGGGTGGAGTCAGTGACCCGAACATAATGGAGGTGCAGGTGGAGGCCGAAGAGGGCGAGGCGCAGCCGTGTGATGAAGGGCAAAGCGAGAGAAGTCTCGGCTTGCTCCTCACGCCGCCCAGCCTACCGCTGCTACGGGCCACTTCTCTGCAGGACCAGCCAGCCGATCAGAGCCAGGAGGGCAGCGGCTCACAGCTCACACGCAGCTGCTCTTTGGAGAGACGGCCATCCCTCAGGGACACGTGTGATGGGTGAGTGTTTACTATACTACTGTAGGCATCATAGAGTCGAGAAATGCTCCTCTGTGAGACGTCATAATCGTTCTCGCTACATCTACAAAGTGGGAGAGCAGCAGGTAAAAAGAGCTCTTACATCATCCGACATGGCTGAAAATATCCTCAAACTGGAGCTGACTCATCATAATTTAATCTCTGAGTCAGTGCGTCACTTTTCCTGCACAGGACAAGGCAGAGAGAAAGGACACCGAGCAGTGTGTCGCTCTGCGTCACTGAAGTGTGTCAACTTAATGCAAAAGTTTCAAGGTAGAAAACTCATTCAGATGATCCTGTTTTCAATTTGAATCTTTTTTTCTTCAAACTCCAGACCCTTTAATTCAGTAAACGTACTTATACCACAATGTAAAAGTACTCTATTACACAGAAAAATATGTAAGTATAATCTGGAAAATGTACTCAAAGTGTTGAGAGTAAAAGCACTGAATGCAAAAAAATGCCCCATGTGATTATAATACTTTTATGTATAACACCATTAGATTATTAATACTTTTACATACAATACAAAAACATTTTGTCTGTTGTCGGTTGAGTTGGAGCTAACTTGCAACAAATTATTATCCTAATGAATTAATTTCCCGATCATTTTCTTGATTGTTGTATCACAGTGTTGAACTTATAGTCCAAAAGTTTTAATGATTAAAAATGTATTAAAATGATTACACGAAATAGCAGCAAATCCATTTGAGGAGCTGGAACAATGAAATCGTTTTGGCATGAAAATGTAATTTTATGACAATTATCGAAAGCTGCCAGTCAACTAATCGCATTTGCTTTTTCCCCGTATATGTTGTTAGGCACAATAGCTTAAGCCGTCAAATATGACTCAGGATATCAGATTTTCACTGGATGATTATTGTGGCAAAAGTTATTCACAATAACGATATTATCATATGTCTATTATTAACACGATATCTGTATATATATTTTTAATATAACAGTTATTGCACCCCATATTACGAACACCCATACTGTCAATCTAAAGTTTTAATGGAGTACAATATTTCCTTCTGACTTATAGTGGAGCGTAAAGTAACATGTAAAGAAAAGACTCAAGAACAAGTACCTCAAATTTGTATTAAAGCGCAGTACTTGAGTTAGTGTACTTTGTAACATTCCACCTCTGCATGTAACTAATTGGATGATTGCACAGTAAATCTTGAAAGGATTACAGGTCTTGGGAAGTAACACTGCATATATCTTTAATATCTTTAAAGAGTCCAACAGTGTTATAGAAGTGCAATACAAGACCAGTGGAATGCTTTTTAACACATTACCCACAATGCAACTTGCCACTGAGTGACATCACTAGAGGTACTTTCCAAGACCCTTTGTCTTCTTCTTCAGATTTTAGTAGCCACCAGCAAATCAAGTAAATGACAACAACGGAGCATTTGTTTCCATTTAACAGTCACTTACATGATGGGTCGCCCTCTGCAATATTCCCTGATCCTCTCGAGGCCCTCGTGTCAGAGTCACAAGAATGTTTGCTAAGTGTTAACCTCCGAGGAAGAAGAGAAACACAGCAGGACATGTATGTATTTGCCTGACAAATGATTTCAAACACACTGCCTGGTCGCCCTCCAGCTGAGAACTCCAAAAAAGCAGCTTGAAAAGGAGATTGTAAAGGAAATATTCATGAGGATGATATTAAATTCTGCTGCTCACCAAAACAAATTGAGTGTTTTTTTATTGTCATGAGAAGCAGAACTGAGCAATTCAACCAAAAAATGCATCAGATATGATCTTTGTGATGGATGATTTTGTGAGGGCAGAATAGCAAACATCAATCAGGCCAAAGTCTAAGCCGTCCTGCAGATTACTTGTTTAGGGAATCCAGTTCCTGTTTTGACCTCTGTATTGGATAAAAAAAATGTCAGGAAGCATCAACAACATATTTGCTTTTTGCTTTGTTTTTTGTTTTTTTTCCCTCACCAGGCATGTGTACGACAACGTGGGGCTGAAGGGGGGACGCCACATCTATGAGAACGTCGGCGAGCTGAGGGATGACACACCTGATCTGATCCTGGCCGTCAAACCCAAGGTTCCCCTGGAGGAAGAGCAGGTGACAGGCTGAGACGAGAGGACATCTGATTGGTTTCTCAGCGGCGCTCTGTCCTCTTCTCTGACAGTGTCGTTTCCCCTCTCTGTCTCTGTGTCTTCAGTTCATGGCCGCTGACTTCGGCGATGACAAAGCTTCGGCGAGTGACTCGTCTTCCCGGCTGTCGTGTGTGGACCGAGCTGAGAGGAATTCACGAGCCCTGAGTCTTCATAACTCAATCACCAAAAGTAAGGGCCTCAATTTTCCTACATATTATGATATATAATTGTAATACTGAGAGTTGAGAAGGGTGTGAGTGAACAAAAAGAGTTTTATATACATATATAATTTTATTTTATTAATTTTTAAAGTATTTTTTGGGCCTTTATATGACTTTATTGAAAGTTCAACTGAAGAGATGACAGGAGACAGGATGAGAGAGGGGGGGAGTGACAGGCAGCAAGTGGCCCCAGGCCGGTACTCGAACCCGGGCCACTGCTACGAGGACAAAGCCTCTGTACAGGGGACGCCCGCCCTACCAACTGAGCTAAACGGCACCCCCACTATATATTTTTTTTAATTTAAATTACTTTAAATTGAAGAAAGGAATGGTAGCTGCATGTAAAATAAGAATATAAATGTTTGCAAATTAATTGAGGGACAAAGAACACGCAGAGATTTTGTGACCCTGAACACGGACTCAAAACAAAGCCCTCCCTCTCAGACACAACAGCTGACACGACTGCTCTGGCGATGCCAAAATGGAACAATTACACATGTTTTGCAAATCATCCCTGCCTGATTTAATTCCTTTTCCCCAGATTTTTTCTGCCTTAAACCCCTCTCTTCATTATCCTCCCTCTCCTTCCCGCTGCATCCCCTTTGTCCCTCCTCTTTCATCCGCGCTGCCCCCTATTCCGCTAATCTAATATCACCCCTGCTCTGCTGCCACCCCCTGCCAGGGCGGGGATAAAAGGGGGACAGATGGGTAGTGGGAGGGGTGGAGTTTTTTTCGGCAGCCCCAAAATCAAGGAGCCCCTCTTACACCATCTGCTCTGCCTCCGCTGAGACTATGAGACTCATCATTTAAGCGCCGTAAGAGCACACTCGCTCATCCTCTCGTCAGATTCTTCTGATTTTTGTGGGGGAGGATCCTCTTAAGCCTCCGATTGTTTTATGTTGCGTGCTTTCACAGGAAGTCTGCAGGTCATTAAAGTGTACCACAGCTTTGATCCTAAAAGATGAAATCCAATGACTTAATGGATCTTAAAAATGGAAGGATTATAGCATCTTTTGTTAGATTATTGCCTTTATTACACAGGTTGATTGCGAGGTTGAGAGGCGGACAGGAAACGGAGGGAGAGAGAGAGAAAAGGTCCCCAGCTGGAATTGAACCAGCAATGTTGTTAGTTGTTGTGTATAGAAAACAGTCAGCTATGAAGGCACAAATGTCACCATTTCAATGTCAATCATTTTTTTTAGATGTTTTATGAAATCTGCTTGCCATCATTTACCAAAACTTCATTATACAAATTGATATTTAGCACATTTTTTACTTTCACCTACTGTTCCCATCATAACTGGTTTGAAAAGAACTTACAAAGTCATGTAACGTGTATGAAGCCAAGAGTCATAAATAATAATATGTCCTCCTTGTCCCTCTGTTCTGCTCCTGAGTCTGACCAGCATTAACACAGCAGCGCCCCCCAGTGGTGACTCTTTGTTACTGTAGAATGGCTGCTCAAATGTCTGCATTTCGCTGTTCTTCTGTATTATTTTCCAACGCTATGATATATCTGCTACACTGAGACATGTTTCACAAGGAAGCATCTTCAATCTCCAATCTTCCCTCAGTTCTCTCGGAGACGACAGACTCTACTGAGGAGGAGTGGCAGTCCATCGCTGACCTGGCCACGGCCTGCCGCAGCATCCTGGAGGCTTTGTCACGAGAGGGTGAGACCCTATTTATATATTCACACGTCTTTCACTGAATATGTACGTGTCTAATAATACAACAGGCTGTCTTCGCTGTTAGCACAATCAGAAAAACCGAGATTTGGACATTTGTGCAAAAATAGTCTTATTTAATTAATCAGAAAATTTTCATCTGGGCTGTTGAAGCAGAGAGATTTCCAGTAATCAAACAGAAAATCTTTTAAGATTAAAGACGTCATTGTTTGTCTTTGTATATTGTTTCTTTTTCAATCGTGACAAACTAGAGAAAAAAAAGTACAATGTGCATTGTTGCAACACATCTAAATTTGGAGCTTCACAAGTCAGACATAAATGAAGAGTAGGTGTGAACAGGCCTTACTAGAGTTATGAATAAGTTGGGCATTAATCCTGTTGTTGGCACTTGGGTCTGTAGTTAGTACAGCACAAAAAATTTTAACTTTTGTCTAGATAACTGTCGCTTTGTCAGAAGTTTACATGCAGAATAAACAAGAATTTTCCAGCTCACAAATGATCATGTTTTACCAACTGATGAGGAAAGAAATACAAAATTCCAATCATTCTAACAGGCATTTGTCTTGGGGGCTCCCCATCGAACAGAGCCGGCCGAATTTCCGCTTTAAAGGTGACTGTGCCTTGATGGCAGACAAATCGGACACATCACAGCTGGTGGAACCATTATTTTGCATGTGAAAGGAGTATTATGAAATGCTTTAGGGCATGTAAACACATCTAATCAGATCTGTTTTTAAACTGTCAAGTTGGGATCTCTTATAAGAATAATTTCACTCATGTTGGAAAAAGAAGCTACTGATGCCTTTGTGACCAGATGGGAATACATTTCTCTATTAAGGCTGTTATAGTAGCGTATCAGCTGTTGAGTGAGGTGTTCAGCAATCACATATGGGTGTAATGCTTATATATCCAAGTCATATTGGCCATATGATGTATAGTACACAGGGCTTGACGCTAAGCTTTTTTCCAAGTAGCACTGTGCTACCATGCTGAAAAATTTTGTAGCACACAACATTTTTTAGTAGCACAATGAAAATTCAGCAATTTTGGTAAAAACGTCATTTTCAAACAAATAAAGTAATTATTTAGCCTAATCCTAACCCTGTAGACTAATTTTAATGTTATAACTGGCTCTTTTAAACTGGAAGAATGTCCCTGCTCCAGCAGTCAACATAGTCTGGTCTCCTGACCCGCTTGCAACTAAGCCACCTCTCTACGGCTGGACTTGGGTCATAGCTCTCCAGTGGAGGCCCCTCGAGGCTGATGCGCATCAGGTCCTCTGTTGTGGACACGGCCAGGCTACTTCATGTGGAGGTCTTAAAGCTTCACAGCTACAGTGCCCCTGCTGCCTCCCAGTGTCCAACATAAACATTTTTTCTTACTGGCCCGCTTGGCCAGTAGATTCGAGTTTTACTGGCCCCATGTGTAATTATAGTGGCCCAGCCACGAGAAAAATTAAAATAACTGTTTTTCTGGAAAAAAAAAAAAGAAAAAAAAAGAATTGTTTATAAACTGAAATTGTTCCCATTTAACTGTTTGGAGAGTCTGTCCCTGCAAAATCAGTATGATCTGGCAGTGGTGGCAAAAAGTAATAGGGGTTTGCGTAATAAGTATTAAAATTTCAAAATTGAAATTACAACATATTTAATATTATGAGATGTATCATTTCTCTCACTCCTATAATTATGTTGTCATTTTTCAGGTGATTGATTTTCTGAAAGCACTGTACAAACAGTGCCATTAATTATCCCAAAGTGGAGGGATCAGTATACCTGGATCATTTTTTAAAGGCACCTATAATAACCACACCCTGACATGTAAATGTGACATCTGTCTTGATTCATTTGATTTAACTTAAAATATGGAAAACTGACTGCATAATATATGAATTAGAAACAGAAATGCTTTACAGCAGTTCCCATTCAAAGTCAAGAATATGCGGAATAATACTAATAATACTAATAATAATAATAATAATAATAATAATAATAATAAACTATATATATGCTTGTCTTGCGAGTCTAATTTATTTTGAAAAAGCATCAAGGAAGAAGACGTGACCACTGACACTGCACGTTTTTCTTCTTCGCCTTTTTCATGTGTTGTGCCCAGAAGGATGCCAGAGAATTCACAGATTAGCTGGAGAAGTTTGTGACAGTTTCATCCCGGATTTTTGTGAGGAGGGAATTAAACGCCTGTCTCAAATAAACGCCTGGTCTGTTAAGTGATTGAAACAAATAAACACCCAGCTATTATCGGGTATTTTGCGGTAGTTCCCGCATCATCAGTACGAGCTGAACAATAAAATCTAACACAGCAAGAGAGGCGGGACTTAAGGCAGAACAGCCAATCATCAGCCGGTCAGTCCCAAAGCCGGTGTCATGTTTGAAGCAGCAACAGGAGAGGGAGGGGGAGAGGAGGCAGCTGCAGCGAGCGCAGACTTAGAGCGGCCACAGAAACTAAGCGACTGTAGTGAGGCGTTTGTGCAAAACTGCGGATAAACGGCAGAAAAAATGTGGGTGTTTACTGCTCAGTGCTCACGTAAACAGCAAAACGGTGCATGTACTACAGTTTTGTCGGAGTCGCACTGATGCGACTGAATGTAATTTTCTATTCGCACTAGAAATAATCAACTCGCAAATGCGAGCAAAACAGTCGCACTGTCGAGCCCTGATACATCTCCCACCTTTGCCTCCCTCAGCTTTACTGTTGATTATTATATGTAAAGATATTTAAAATGCCACTCATGTGGATGATGTTCCCTCCCACAGACCGTAAAGCCGGAGACCCCTCCCAAGGCGGAGACCAGACGGATAGCAAGCTGAAAGACTCAAAGGACAGGTGGGTTGCTCTACAGTTCATACAGACAGTTCAATATCACTGCAGTTAGTCTCTTGGTTTTTCATTTTGTCTATATTTTTCATCTTCTCCTTTATTCTCTCTCAATTATTCAGACTTTATAAGCCAAATACAACAGTTTGACGCGATGGCTTCTCTCCCCTATAAAGAGAGCCCTCTCGCTGACTCAGTGCTGCACTTTTGTGCATGCAGACACAGATGCTCACACACGCACGCACACACACACACACACACATACACACACACACACACACACACACACTCACAGCATGTCTGACTCACTGTCATTGTCATCAACTCCCACTCGAATCCATTTTGTTTTACTTTTATACTTTCCCCAGCTCCTCGGTGCTCCTCGGTTGCCTTGTGTTTTTTCTCCTCCACGCTGTGTTTGAGCAAACAGCGTGATGTAAAGTGCCCTGAGTGGTCGCTAAGACCAGAAAGGTGCTATATAAGTACAGTCCATTTACCGTTTGCCATATCAAAGTCCACAGGAGTGTTGGCGAAAAGCAAAACAGAAAATGAGTCAATAAGAAAATAAGCAAACACCGACGTAAAGCTTCTCTGCAGTCCAAGTCCCTCGTGTTTACAGGAGCAGTTCATGTCCACCCACGTACTGTAGAGGTCAGCACTGATGACTGTTTCACCATCACAGTTTGGCTCCATCTGGCATGTAAAAAGCTGTAAAAAGACACCAGTACAGTGTATTCCATATATTTCTTCATCTTCACAGATACTAACAAGAGGTTCGTTTGCACTCGACATGTGGCACCTTTTCATAACTTACACATATAAGCCTTAAAAGAGACCCATAAAACACAGCGTTCAGACAAAGGGGGAATACAGTGCTGCAAAATAAAATGATGAGCATGAAAATGAGCATAATGTGACAAGATCAAATATACCATATCTTTAATTGTTAAACTTAAAAATACAACACTAGGTCATTTTCACAGTGTCGTGTTCTTTCCTTTAAAGTCATTGTCAGGCTTTTCACGTCACCTGGAGACAGCTTTGTGCTCCACTCTGCGTCGTCATTATGTATAACTGCGGCCAGACGAAATGCATCATGGGATGACCGTACTCGCTCAGAATGGGTCTGCGTGTCAGCGGTAGCAATTACTGTAAATTGATCTCTGAGTATTACAGGTTTCATTAAAGGCAGCAGGGACGATGCTCGCTCTATGAGATGAAGGGAGGTGTTGCGGCAGTGAAGACGTTCACCGTGTTGATGATTTCCATTTATTTGTTTTCTGCAAAAATTCTGTAATTGTTGTTGACAAGTGTCACTGCATCTCTTTGTTGCAGTGACTCTCCAGGCCACCTAGAAGAGAAGGTATCGCAGCTGGAAGCCATGCTGAGGAAGCTGCAGGATGACCTGCAAAAGGTGCTTTGACTTTCATGAATGTTTTTCTCTGTAATGTTTTCAGTGAGCTCAACGGGAGTGTCAGCAGGTAGGAGAAAAGTATTTAAAGCGTCACAGCTTCTGTCGCTGGAGCGAGAGGATTTGTGTTTTCTGATGCTGCCTCTTGTTTACTCGCACAAATCCTCCTGTCCGTTCGGCCATCTCAAGTCTCAGCTGACTCACTGAAGACACAAAAAAAACACTCAATAAGCATTTATTTATTCATAACTCTGTTGTAAATTTGTACAGTGACATTTTCAGATTCCTTGACTATTCCGACATCATACTTATTTCAAAAATTGTATTTATTACAACTCCTTTGGTGTAAATATTTTCTAGCACTTTCCTCTTTCCACAAATCTGTGTTGCTTTGTTTATTTTTTATTTTTTTCATGTAGATGTCAAAGACTGCTGTATGTGATGAATTCAAAGGCTTCTTTTCCATCTCAGAAACAGCTGCTTGAAAAAAAGAGTTCTCAGTACAAGGTCCACTTGTGCTTTCGTTCAGCCTGTGGAGTCAGCAGACAGGTGGACCCTGTGTTGAGGATTCTTTTATAAATAGTGTTTGTGTCTGTGTGTGTACAAAAATATTATATAAATATATTATTCCTCTCAATTGTATGGAACGTTTTCTATTTATTCTTTGATCAGGACTTGCAAGTATACCCTTATCATTATTGATGCATCTTATGAATATCTTTCTTATCAACCAGTCATTTGGTCTATGAACTCTCAAGAATAATGTGACACCAATATCAACAGAAAATTAATCAGCTACAGGTTTGATAACTGATTAATCGTCTGTATTCAATGAAGTGAAAATGGAACATTCTTTGATTTTATCTTCTAAAATGTGAACATTTGCTGCTTTTCTCTTTTTTAGAGCTTTGGGCTTTGAACTGTTGGTCGGACAGAGCAAGCAATTTAAAGACGTCATCTTGGCAGCTGTGAGAGGCATTTTTCACTATTTTTTAAAAATGTTAAAGTTAAGCAATTATTGAAAAATAATGAAAATAGTCATAATAATTAATTGCAGCTCTTGACCCATTTTATATATATATATACACACAAACATACATACATACATACATACATACATATGTGTGTGTGTGTATATATATATATATACATATATATATGTATATGTATATATGTATGTATGTATGTATTAAGTTGCTTACTCAGTCTGACCAGCTGCTTAATCTCAAAGCATTGAGACAATGATGTCAATTAGAGCAGTGATTCCCAACCAGGGTTACGTGATTACAGAGTAGCTCAGCTAATTAAAAAATGTAATTTAAAGGAGAACTATTATGCTCTTTGTTTTGTATCCCTCAGTGTGATTTATAGGTTCTTGTGCATATAAAAAACATCTTGAAATTTCAAAAGGTCAAAGTCCAGAAGCAGAAGCTGCTCTCTCCCACAGAAAACACTGCTCCTGAATGCCTCGTCAGTATTGACGCCTTTGATTCCACGACTCTGTGACAACGACATGCCACAGTGTCACACATTTGCATAATTAATGCCTAGCGGCTAGTTGGAACATAGGAGTTGATTGAGCTTAGCTGCACTGTTGTTAGGAGTGCTGGCTCAGGCATGTGTGAGCTGACCAATCGGAGGAAACTGGGTATTCGGGAGGGGGGCCTTAAAGAGACAGGAGCTAAAAACAGTGTTTTCAGACAAAGGGAGAACACAGTGCTGCTGCAGTTGACAGGATGAGGATGTGTTTTTTGAGCACTAAAGCATGTTAACCTATTTTAGTTGTAACCCAACATAAAATTATGAACCTGAAAAAATGAGCATAATATGTCTCCATTAAAAAGTGCATCAGTTATAACCATTAATTTAGGTGCCATTGCAATTAAGAGTACATGAAACTAGTTAGCAAACAAGAGGATATGAAACAATTAGCTCAAAGTAATGGATAAATGGTTGAAATGTGGTTGTAGCACAAGTGCAAACTTGACCAAACTGACCTAAACGTTCAGTTCAATAATGAACTGTTACGGTACATCTGATAGAAAAGGTTGGGAATCACTCATTTAGAATCTGAACTCATTTTCCATCAAAGAAAATGATCCGTTCAGTGACTAATTGTGTCTTTTTTCCTGCACTGCAGTGAGATGTGCCTCTCTACACTTCCTGTGTCGTTGTATTTCAAGCTCTGTGTTTATGTGTGCCCACTAGTTGCCTTAAAGCCACCGCTGTACCTGTCGCTCCCCTCCCGTTCCTGCCACAGCGATCTGAGCGACGGCTTTTGTTTTCTGTTGTGTGCCGATGTCTTTCAGGAGAAAGAGGACAAGGCGGTGCTGCAGGCCGAGGTGCAGAGCCTCCGGCAGAACAACCAGCGGCTGCAGGAGGAGTCGCAGAGCACGGTGGCTCGCCTCATCAAAGTCACTGAGCTGCTGTGCAACGTCAACAAGCCCTGTTAGCCTCTCCTCTCCTCTACTCACCTCGCCTCGCTGCGGCACGCACAAACACACAAATCAGCAGAGGGAAAGATGCAAATCGTGCAGCGTGCTTGTACGCTCAGTATACTTATTTTGTTCGTGCATATTTGCAAAAGCAGACACATACACGCACACACACAAAAACACACACATCCTCCTCAAACTATGTGTGTCTCATTCCTGAATCCTGGACCTGCCAGTTGGTGAGGGAGTATGCAAATCAACTCATACAAAAGACATTCTCCACATCCCTTCATAGACTGACCAATGGGCAGCTCCCAGGCTGCTGCGTTGGTGTGCTATGCCAGAGTGCTTCTCTTGTTGTGTATGTTACAGTATGTGTGCCGCATGTGTGCGCGAGTGTGCCTCAGTGTGTATGTGTGTGTGTGTGTGTGTGTGTGTGTGTGCGCATCTCTTACTGTACCTTGCTTCAAATACTTGATGAGCTGGGCTGAAATAGCACTTGCATAAAAAAAAAAAAAAGTGGCAATGAAGACTGAGAGACACTGTATAGCATGTTTGGTGGTGTCTTATCTGAAATGACCAAAAGTGTATATATATATCACCAGTAATATATGTGAACAGTAGTATTGCTATCCTCTCTGCCGGACGTGTAGTTGCAATGTGTGAGTGTGTGTGCTCATAGTGTGAGAGGCCTCGCGACAAAAACACAAGAAAAAAAAAGGTGTTGGTGGGGGAACATGTCAGTGACGGGCCTGCAAGGCTGCCTTCTACTTCAAAACATGTAATGATGCTGAGTGACTGGCCTCAGAGCAGCGTCTGTTACATAAGGACATCACTCTCTGCCCTCATCACTTCTCAGTAGTACTGTATTTAAGACAGTTTGTAGGGAGAGGGAAAAAAAAACCTAAATGAAAGGGACGTAAACTGGAAATGTCCCCCTGAGAAAAAAAGATATGAACTAAGCATGCTTGTTCCTCCTGGAAGTACGTATGAAAACAATATTAAAGGGGTCGTACCTCTCCTGAAGACACAGACAATGGCAGGAAAAAGAAATGCTTCAGCTTCCTTCCATGATAGCCTGTAGCTGTTTTCTTCTAACCTCACTCTTGTAGCAGCCATACTGTAGAAGATCTCCTCCTGCTGGCCTGAACCACACAATGCCAAAACGGCAGCTTTTTTTTTTTTTCTTTTTCAGCTGGCAAAATAGCTTTAGGTGTCTGAATAAAAACACCTCGAACTCATAGTGAAATACAGAAATATTGTATTTAAAATATGTTTTTGTGTTTTTGGCGGATGTCTACAGTGACTATTTTGGGGTTATTTGTTTAGTATAGCTTCTGAGTGGTAGGTGAAATCTTACCGTTCCACCCCTGATGTGTGTTTGTGTATGTTTCTGTGTCATTCTTGCACTTTTTTTCTTTTCTTATGTAAAATCAGCACTGGACAGGGCACATGCTGTGCTTTCATTTAGCCTCGCTCAACTGAAGAAGGTGGAGAAGATCTCACTCCCCCCCCCCCCCCCCCCCCACACCTCTCCTGGCACCACCTTCCTTACCTCATCTTTTTTTTGTGTGTCCACCGCTGACGGCGCCAATAAACAAACAAACAAACAAAGTGTTTTAGAGGAGTCGGACTGCTTCTCCTCAGTGCCAACGAAAAAGCCCAGGCAGCTCTCCTGAATCCCGCCGAATTCAATCAAACCGAACTGACTGACTGAAAAAAAAGGGATGCCAAACGTTCACCGGTCACTCAGACTCTCTTGTTTCTTCTTGTACAGACTTCCTCTTGTAATTTTATTTTAGAGTCACTGTGAATACCTGGTACCAGCATATTAAGATATATACAGATTAAATTATGAATCTTTATCAGTATGTGAAGATACTGTATGTACAGTTCCATGTTACTTAGTGCATTGGGTTGTGTACGCCCTCCTTTTGCAGGATGATTATGCAGACAAAAAGTGTTGATATCCGCAGGCTCCCCCCGTTTCACCCCCACCGGGAGCCTTCACGACTGAACAGGGAGACGTCCGCGCGCGATGACCTGTTCTACTGTGTCTTGTATAGTCATTTAGATTGTAGGAGGTTGGTCAAGCATGAGAATGTGCCAAGCAACTTCCAAGCTCACCCCCACCCCCACCCTCCCTCCTCTCTGTATGTGTGTATGTATAAAAATGTAACTTATTAATCATGCAAATGTGGATTTTCTTGTAGCTGTTTAAACTGGAGGAACGAAAAAAAAAAAAGAAAATGTGAAACAGGGCAGAAAGGAATTGGTGGGCTTGGTTATGATTTTTTTTTTTTGTAGAGAACCAACAACGATATGACAAACTACTATCTGCAAATCTTGCTTAATGTGACTCTTATTATCATTCTAGTGTTGAGCTATTCCAGCGATGGCTCGCACATATTGAATAAGGTCTTAAAACACCATTAGGTACGCCTTAATGAGTGAAACTCCTCTGTCAGAATGGATGGTCAAACTGGTCATACTGGTGTTACGTGAAGGCTTATTTTCTCTGACTTTGTGCCTACCTGAAAAATGTAATGTATGTTAACCCAGCATAGTGACCTCATTTCTTTGTCTTCGGTTGCACTTACTGAGGTTTTTTTTTTTTTTTTTTTTTTATCGGCTGATGAAGGATTTTCTAAAGAGACCGTCACAACATCTGGTCTTTCATCCGCCTCACGGGGGAAAAGTCACTGAGTAACACATGATGCGAAGGAACAGATGATAATGATAGATGTGTGTTGTTGTTGTTGGTCTGAAGAATCAGTAGAAGCTCAGCGAGTACCACCGATTGTCTCACGGACACAAACCGACGAATATATGGTTTTTCAAAAAGCGAATTAAAAGGAGAAAAAAAAAAAGGTGCTTCAAATGACTGGTGATGCATTGAAATCGAGTTGAAGTTGATATGAATGTGTTGAATGGCGTATGCTTCCTCTTAGGGATGATTATTTTGGTATTTAAATATTTAAAAAAATCAATAAATTGTCTCAGAAAATCCAACAGAGTATGTGAGAAGGAAACCTGATTGTGACTGAATGACCTAAAGGGGACATACAGGGAATATATTCGGCATCGCATGTTATTTTATCTCGAGCCTGGACCCAAACACAGCTGATACACATGTTTTGCCAAACGCAGGGACAAATAACCCAAAGGCAGATATTGTCGAGATATGTGTCTGACTGCCTTTTAGGATGAGATGGGATGATTATGGGGGGTGGGTTTCATTCTATTGTAGTTTGTAGAGGATAAACAATGAGCAGGAAGGCCCACCCACTGCCAGATGATTGACAGCATGGCCCTTCGAGAAATAGTGAGAAAAAAAAAAATACACCAGGCAAAAGAATTAGGACACACAGAGGGGGCGGAAATATGAAGATATATTAAAAACTAACAAGTTAAGTTATTTATAAGCACACCTAAAACTTTTTTTTCAAATATTATATGAATAAATATATAACTACAGAGAGAAAACCAGCAAATGTGAAACTGCTTATAATTATTATTATCTTTTGTTTTTTTTTTCCTTTAACTTACTCATTTATAACTTCTCCATACGTTTTGAAATGTAATCTTATCTACTGAATTAATTCTTTCATTCATTTCTCTTGATATTTCCACATTCATTTTCTTTTGCACGGCACTCTAGTCACTCCACAACCACATCAACCACATCAACGTCATGTTTTGATCGGTTGAACTCATGTTTCCATTTAAGGCACGCGGCAGAGACGCTGCACGACATGAGACGTAAACATCAGTTAAATTAAAGAGTTTTTAATCATTTTTTTTTTGTCAACTTGCTTGATCTGAAACTATGGGTGGGGATAGAAAGAGTAGCAATTAGACCTTATTGTTAATTAACATAGAAATATCCGGCCCCATTGGAGTCTGTATACAAGTGGTGGTACAAAGTATTCTTCTTGTATGGGAAAACACAGAAATGTTCTTGGTATTGAAGGGGAGGGCCATGCTTGAGGTACTTTTAGAATTGATTTGATTTTGTTTTGGAGCTGCATCAGGGGCAAAAAATACATCTCTAGACAGACCGAGGAAAGCAAATACTGAATTAATAGATCATGAAAAAGTATGGTAAATCTTCTCCTAGCTGCGTTTACACCAAATCAATGGCTTTCTGCGCCCACAGTGCTGCTGGGTGTCTGTTATTTGCAGTTTGCACTTGTTCCAGGTGCAAATCAATCATGCAGCCGAAATGAAACGCAGCAGCTTTGAGAAGCAGGATTATAAAAACACTCATCTCTTCACAATCAAACTGCCTCGTGTTCCAAATCTGATTTTTGAGGTCGATGCATGACGCACACACACACACACAGTCAAAAAGAAGCAAACATTTGAGCTGGATTTTAATTAGAAATGTATTTGCAGCCCCGCTCAGGAGCTGATGATCTATATGGAGACAGAAGAACATCACTGATTTGAACGAGATTTAAATTTAACTGTTGAGAATCAGGACGTCAGAAGCTCTGCTTCAATCACAACACTCTGACTTTCATATTTTATTATAATCGAGGCTGAAACACAGCCATCCAGAGTTACTTTTGCCGAGGGTTATTGTGTTTTCGGTGCAGTGGGTGGACTGAACTTGACAAACGTCTCCAAGAAACAGACGGGTTGACTTCCTGTTTGTCTCTGAGATGAGCTGAGCAAGCATGGCGTGGTGACGAGCTCCGTCCCTGAGCCCTTCAAAACTCTGCAGTGATATCAGCTGCACGACGCAGCTTTGTTTGTCCAGATATCCTCTGTCATTTAACATCCTACAAGGAACTGAAAAAGGCTGACGGAGGAAACATGTAGAAACTCTTCAGTTTAATCTGGTTCATGCTGTCAGACCTTAATCACACAACCATGTTTGTTATTCTGCCTTGCAACTTTTATATAATAAATCCAGTGTTACAAAAAGTCATATTTGAGTAAAAGTAAAGATAATGTGTTATACTATTACTTTGGTAGACGTGAAAGTCACACATATGAATAACACTTGAATGCTGAAAGTAGTTCAAGTAAAAGTACAAATATATATACAGTATATTTGCATGCAACTTTGGTCAACAGATTGCAATATATACATTTAAAAATGCACTACTGTGGCTCTGATGCAACAAATAACCTGCAAAGTAACTAGCTACTGAAGTTATCAAGTAAGTGTAGTGGAGTCAAAGGTACAATATTTTGCTTCCAAAATGTGATGGAGCTGAAGGATAAAGTATACTCAAGAGTACATGAACAGAGGTGCAGTCGTGACCCTGTTCACCATCTTACGCTGAGCATGTTAGCACGCTAACACTTGCTATTTAGCACTGAACAAAAAGTGCAGCTGAGGCTGACGGGGATGTCAGTGGAGAATAACTGAGTACAATAACTTGTTTGCAAGTCAATAAATAACTGACCTTAAAGGACAGCACAATTCATACAGTTTAACTTTGTTTTTATGTGGCAGACCCTGCCACCTTTCCATCTTCAAACAGTGTTCTAGGGACCTTTAGCAACACAATTGCTAAAAAAAAACATTTATATTCCTCTGAGAACAGCTCGTTTATTCTCTTAAGAATAAAATAAAGGTATATTAGTTTGTAGTGTTTACCTCATTAATATTGTAAATATTAAAATAGTGACTTTTAATTTCTTGCTAATAGTCATCAAATGTCTTTACAATCAGTGTGAGAGTTCATTGAAACATCACAAACGTTGATATAGTTAAAACAATTTAAAAGCCATTGAACACTTAATTGCAGTCTAAGTCTAAAGTTTAAAAAGAGACATCTGGCTGTTCATTTGAAACCAGAGAGGAATCATCGCCGACCGTGTTTCTAATGGTTACATGGTTCTGTATTGTTTCTGATTTATGCAATTTTGAAATGTTACAATTGCCCCCAGTCTATGCGACATTGCTGAGGAATACCTACTCAACTATATATATATGAACTAGCTAAAAATGGTTAACGTTGCCAAATGTCAATATACCATGCCACTTACCTTTTTACCATTTGCTGCCAAAAGGGGGAAACAAAGACACCAAGACTCAAACGTAGACATGATGGGCAAATATATAGACAATAAACAATTACAATTATTGTCATCAGCAATGATAGTTGATGATACGTAAGAGTCCAGGAGTTGAGATAATGTAGAATAATGTAAGGTTATGTTGGGTTAGAGTATGTTTGCACATTGGTATGAGAGGCGGTGACATTGGGTGATAGGCGTGTGGGTCAGAGTGAGACATGTGAGCAGCAGAGTTATTACAATTCCTCTTGAGGTTAAAATGAACGTGGACCAATTTTTATGTCACTCCGTCTGATGGTTGTTGACACATTTCGGAGGAGAAGTCAGCAGGATTCACCCTCCTCTCACTGAGTCTCATCAGTGCAACGACTGAATAAAAACATCTCTGACTGAGATTCGGCCCCGGGGATGTAAAAAATAAAACCAGCCTGTCTTCACAGAAACACGCGTAGAGATTCAGAGTGAGATAATGCTGATTTAAAACCGTTTGATTGGATGCACTTTTCCCTCCTTCCTGGACTGATACAGCATGAGGTAAGACAAACACTCTTTCCAAACCATAATACAGCACGACAACATCATACAAACATTTCCCAGGGCTCTGTTCTCTGGAAGGCTTTCCCTAAACACCAGCCGCAGAAAACCGCTCCATCTTCCCTGCCCTGACACCAGGAGGAGGACTGATGACAACAATGCTCCGGCCTATGTCTTTATTTGGGGTTGGAGCAGCAGGACGGAGTCTTCGCTAGGGGCTGTGTGTCACACACAGCTCAAGGGCTTAACGCCAGTTTGACTCATCCGTGTTCTGTAAATACAGAGGCCACGTGCTGCTGTGTGTGTGGGTGTGTGTTTAGACTCCTAGTTTGTGGGGTTGTATATTGTATTCTTTTTAATGGCCGGGCCACTGTTGCGCCACACATAACAAGGAGACAAGTTTGCCTGCAACCTCGCTGTGTTCCTGCCACAAATGAGATTATAGTCAGATTACACAGGTTCGATCAATATCACACACATTCACAGATACAAACAACAGATACATGTTTTATCTATGAGATCAGCTAATGTTTAGAAAACACAACCAACGGGTTAATCTATCTGTGGAATTAAATGTCCTGGTTGGGGAAAAGTTTGGCTTCAATGCATTTTTAACACAATCAAGACAGTTTAACAAACTTGTTCGGGGGAAGAAAAGTTACAAACTGAACTCGATTTAAAAGACAAATCGCTGTACTCCAGCGCAACAAACGAAGACACATGTTTAATGTGTTTATGTGCAATAAGCAACAGCCGTACTTGCAAAGCGTGCAACCTGTTAATGAGTGATGCACCTCATAAAACCAGCCCTGCAAGTCAATGATAAATGAATCAGAGTCAAACTCTGCAGTTAAACATTAAAGAACGAGCTTACTGAGGTTGTTTTTCTACTTTTTTTTAACTTTACCGAGGCTTTTTGAGGTCTTAATTTACAGTAGAAGACATTAACCAGACTGCTTCTCCTGCAGAGCACATCTCACTTTTACGCAAAAGGGTTTGTGTACTTTCTCGTTCTTCCTGGGAAACTGGCAGCGGGGTGGATTATTAGCAGACAGCACCGCAGCAGTGTTTCTTAATCTTCACCCTGTTTCTGGAAGGTCTCCATGTGACAAGTAGTCTTTGTTTCTCAAAACAGACCGCGAGCCCGTCGTCTTGACTTTTAACATTTTAATTTAGAAGTTATTCAAGAGCTGGCGCAGGAGAAATCATCTGTAGAGGTTAACAGCAAACGATTTACAGTACAAATCAAATTGTTCTCGATGCAAGTACAAAAATGAACCCGAAGTTTCGTGTGTTGCAGTGAAATTATGTCATTGAAAGTCGCTTAACTCATTTCACATTCGAGACACGGCATCTCACTCTACTGGCAGATTGTCCACCGGCTTTTGTTCAAAGTAAGTATTTTAAGTATATTGTCAGGAGAGACATTTTCTGGCAAATCTCCTCCTGCTGGGTGCAGATTGCAGGGGGTGGACACAAGAAAACACCTGTACAGATTGTAATTTAAGGCAATAATTAGAAGATAATGAATTGGGCCTATAAAGCCAGCCAAAAAAATTAAAGAAAACGCATTAAAGGATAAGTCAGACTCAATCATTCTGTCCTAGCCTCATCACCTCACTGTAAACCAGGACGTTGTTGACAGTGAGCGTTGAGAATCAGACCTTTCAGTGAGGACAGCTGAGACAATCATCAGGTTCCACCCCCCCAGGACTCTCTCAAGAGCATTTTTAAAAGGCCTCCACGTCAAAAAAGGCCTATTTCCAGCCCTCTCACTGAGGAAGATCATCTGGAGGTCGAAACCAGTTGTCGATCTGACCTATTTATAGCTTTAAGTGTTGCACCCTGAAGGCACCCTGTGGAGGCTCTGACTGGCAGCGCTGTAGGGATGTTTTTAAGAGTGGGTCCCTGTTTTGTTTCTGCTCTGCACACCACTGAGGACGCACATCGGCACACATGGTATCCCACTGATTGACAGGTGGTGGTGAAATCATAGTGAAATCACAAATCAAGAAAGAAGACTTTGGTTGTAAATCAATCTGCTTTGTAAATGTTTAATGAGAAGGATGAGAAGAAAAAAACACTCAATGATTATTTTCTGGCACAAAACACTGCATGTAAACATATCTCGTTTAACATCTTTAAAGGGCAACTTCACCAATTTAACACATACGACTGGTCAACATTTCAAATCAGTTTCACCCATCACGGCTGTACGACTACCTTGTGATGGACGGCTGGATTTGCAAGATCAAGTTGACATTTTGAGGAACAACCGGCCGCTATGGTCGCGGTTTAGATGTGATGGGCAGCGAGATAAACGACTGTTTGCTTGTAAGCAATGATGGCGGCTCCTCAAGAGGCTAGCACAGACGCTGCTAGCATCAGAACTGAAGCGTATATTATTTAATTCTAAGAAGAGCAAAGACCGGCACGGAAGACTTTCCTATATGGAAAAGACAGGTTCCTTTTCTCACGACTTGACTTTGGCAAGAGTTTGATTTAACAACTAGCTGCGCCGTCATAGATCTCTCCCTCTGTTGGCGGTGATAGACAGATTGTTTGTCTAATCATCTTCACCATGCTTATTTCACTTTAGGTCTAGAAACGTCCTCTTCTTTGATATAAAGTCTACTTTACAGACTGGAGGTGTGCAGTTTGAACGATGAGCATCAGGAGTGTCATGAAAGACTATCAGGTTGCCCTCTGGGAAGCACAGAACTGAATGTTCTGGAGCTTGAAACCAAATTACAGTCTAGATATTCAGATTTCTCTGCCAGTTCTGCTTTGAAGGAGACCTCAATACAATTAGGGATGTCCCTATCAAGTTTTTTTTACCCCGATCCCGATCCGAGTCCTTTAATATTTAGCAAATGTCGATACCGAGTCCCGATCCGATACTTAGCCTTAACTTATATTTTCCTGGATAATACAGCTGCATTAAGAAACAAAGTATATACTTTCTTATTCTGCATATGCTATTGCAACATTGGCCTCCACCTTCCTTGTGTTAGTAGGTGAGTCTGTGATGCTGCGCTGTGACAGCAGACCCTCGAGTACAGCCAGCTGAAGTGTGTGCCAGACGCAACCCATGCTTGGTACTTCCATATCATCCATTGCTTTTTTCATATTCCTTACGTTGTCACGTAAAATGACATCAACTTGTTGCTTGTCTATTTCACATGCATTCAGCATCTCCTCGATTGACTGTTTTACATGCTCTGCTGCATGAGACCCACGAAACTAGTGCACCTATCGGCACGTTGTAACTTGAAAGTGGAGTCAATGTAATGTAATGCAGAGATGGTAGGGCATACTGGGGATTCAAAAACTCCAGGTGATGAAGAAAACCCTGATCCTCTACCACTGAGATGAGCTGGTTATCCAAAGCAATTTATTCAATTATCTTCTCTGTAATATTTTATTGTATCAAATTTGTTGTATTAAATGCAGCTCTTTTGTTACCCCCTCAGGAAACGGTCATATTACAGATGTTACATATCACCACTGGACTGCTTTCGCTTTCTAATTCATTTCCACACTGCAGACATTTTATCCACAGGTTTGCCAGAGTAACGTTACACGCGCGTCTGCATTCTGCCACACATTGTGCTCTGATGTAAAAAAATAAAAATTGGACTTGGGTCCACATTCAAAATTGCCGATCCTGATCATTGGAAAAATGTCCAAATCCCCTAATTACAATACAAAATTGCTTTAGTATCACTTTAAAGCAGCTACAAAAAACTTTAATTTTTGCTGCGTCTGGCGACCCCTGTGGACAAAAGCGGTATTCACACCACCTCCTCCTCACGTAAAAGCACATACATTTGTTGTTTCAGCGTGCTGTTTTCAAAGAAATACACAATGCATTTTTAATCATATTTTCAATTTTTAAACTCAGTTGTTTACAAGACGTGACCTGTTTTGCATGTCGACCTACAAATAACAGATGCAGCCGCTCTGTAATATTAAATATGTTGAGAGAACTGAAGCCATCAACATTTCCTTGTAATGTTGGCAACAGGCGTGGAGACTACATGTGTAGAAATAGCCAGTCTTCTACATGATGGTCTGATTAATATCACTTTTATTATGTTTTCTACAAAATGTCCTATAATGAATAATCCTATTTGTATTACAGATCCTATCAATACTAAAGATGTCCTAAAGGAAATAGAATGATACTGTCCTATTACGTACTACACAAGCATGACATGGGCAGAACACAGAGGTACTCAATATAGACCTACAACATGCATACATACAAGATTTAATGTAGAACCACGATTTATTATTATATATATAATATAGATAGAGTCAATATAGATAGAGTCAACAGTCTTGCTACAGGTTGATATAATTCGACATTTTAACTTGGATAATTGATGATGATGATCTTTTGAAAGAAAGGAGTGTCGGTCCGGTGCAAGCAGAAGCGTCTGACCGGCCCAACAATGAGGTGCAAGATGGCCAGTACACCACTGGTCACTGTGCCGGGCCTGGTACCAGTTTTCCTGGATGACCTCCAGTTTTTTAACTGTTGAAACACAAAGAACTGGCTCTAGAGCAGGCACTGGTCCCAAACTAGCACCTGAACTACTTGATGGAAAAGGGTTAAAACAGGCATATTAAACTGAGACTTTTTAAAAACCAGTTAAAATCTCTCTGTTGTTCGCCTAAGGTTCTCTTTTCTTACTGTATTATTGATTAAAATAAGTGTTTTTCTCAGTGGTTCCCACAGCTGCACATTTTCCATCTCTTCCTTCCCCAGTCACACCTAATTAGTGGGACCAGGTGTGTGCAGCCAATCAAGAAGGTAATTGGCGCGAGGAGAGCAGGGAGAGATGGAAAATCGGATGCAGCTTTGGACCAGCAGTTTGCACCAATGTGCTTTTAATATGTATGTTTTTAACGCTTGGGAGTGGAAACACCGCCAGCATGTTGAGCAGGTGAGAGGGCACGGGGTTCACAGAGGTGGAGGTGTCACCCACGGATTCCGTGAGTTTGTCGCCCCCTGGTGGCCGGAGGGGAGTGACGCACAGTGCGAGCAGAGAGCTAGAGATAGGGAGAGTGGAGCACACACACACACATACACGGAGCTCAGAGCATGTCGCCTCCTGTTGCTGCGCCTGACTGTGGGATCCGCCGTCGACCTTTCAGACTGTCACACACCGGCGCAGAGAGCTTGTTTTTCACGCGACCGTTCGCTATGAGCGACCCGGAGCTTTGTCGGAGTGAAGCAGCGCCTCGTCTGCTCTGAGTCCGGAGAGGGGGAACAAAACAAACAAAAAGCCAGGCTCGCGTTTGCGGAGATTTTTTTTTTTTGACACAACTTGGCAGAAGAAGTCCGCTCGCTGCTTTTGCTTCTGCTGCTGGCTGCTGCTGCTGCGGGAGGAGGAGGAAGAGGAGGAGGAGGAAGAGGAGGAGGAGAGGAGGAGGAGGAGGAAGAGGAGGCGGTTTTGCTGGCGGCCGCTTTGCTTCGGAGCTGCTCGCTGAGAAAGTGTGAAACAAGTGTCAGGAAGAGAGCAACAGATGTTTCTCGTCGATATGCGGCCGGCCGAGGAATGAGAGCAGCGGCGAGGCACCGGCGGCCCTTCCAGCGGTTCTGCTGCTGCGGAGTCGGGCTGGTCGCTGTCATTTGGCTCGCTCAGGTCATCCAGGCACCAGGTGAGACCTTAATATAGACATAGAGGCTGCGCGCGCCTGCGTGCGTGCACAATGATTATGATCCTATTGACACTCTTCTGATTACAATGGACTTGTAATATCATGTTGATGTTTGTTTGAAAGCCTCGCCTGAAGCACTCTGCAGTTACTGATGAGTATATAAAGTGTGCACACGGCATGCATGTTGGATTTTAGATGGATTTACAGACACTGGTGTGTGTGTGTGTGTGTCTTTGCCATGAAAAGAGCCAGACTTGCTCCCCTGGGTTGGAATGAAACAGAAAACATCAGATATGATGGTGTAAGAGCACATGAGGAACCACAGAAGAAGATCCAATCAAAAGGAAATGAAATTGCAAGAAGTATTTCCCTCCCTTGCACAATCTGAAACCGATAAAACTGTTATTGCGCTCAGCAAAATTGAATTTGTGGAAAATAATGTATCATCCATGTTTTCAGAGCACAAAATGCAAGTCTTTGTCTTCATTTGGATCTATGAATACGTGTGTGTGTGTGTGTGTGTGTGTATGTTGTAAAATGCACAGATGCTAATGTTAAAAGCTTCTGCTCCTCCACCCATCATCCTTCCAGCAGATCAAACATTCAGTTGTCTAAGTGAGAGAGAATGCACATGCAGACGTTTTTTTTTTCTGATGCCTCATCTCCAAAGTAACAAACCTCTCCGACCCTCTGAAGCACCCTCATTAAATGTAAAATATTCAAAAATTTTTTTTTTTTTTTTTCCTCTAACGTGACTGACTGCCAGCCTCCTCCCGTCCTCCTGTTCACACTGCAGGAAAAGGTGACAGGCTGCCGATTACATAAAGCAGACCCAAATTGTGGCTTGTATAAATCCAATCACCGAGGATAAGTTCAGTTGTGGGTTATTGCGGGTCCACCAGGCGTTCGTTGGACGTTTTTTATCTTTCATCTTCAGAGGAAGATACCGTATTTGACATCGGATCATTAACGCTTCTCGTGGATCCCTGAACAGACCGCCTGCCTTCTTTCAATTTATGCGTTTTCTCAGACCACTGTTGGCTGATTTCTCCGGCAAGATAATTCCTCATCAGCCCTGACAGCAGAATAAATGTAAAATACTAAACGTGGTGAATACAGAACACCTGTAAAATGAAATGCATTGACGTGGACGTCACATTGGATTTCATTATGATTAATGTGAACATATACGTCTACCTTCACCCTAGAATAATCCAGTATTATGCACCAGACCCATCCGTTATCTCTCCTGGTAATAAGTGAAGTTTGAGTCAGATGCTTCAGTATTGCGCCTAAAGGCATCACACACACACACACACACACACACACACACACACCTCCCACCCTTCAGCTCATTATCCCCTCATCACCTCCGCTGTCGTGGTCACAGACCGTCACACACTCTCACCAGCCGCTTCAGCACCAATGTTTTTTTGTTTCATTATGAGTGAACTTTTGGTTTTGTTCTGTGTTGGGCAGTATTGCGCGCTGTCCTTTCGTTGAAGAGTGTCCCGGTGAATGAGCCGTGTCATTAATATTTATACTTCACCTTTAAATTATGAGTGTTGCCATCGAGCAGAAGAGGTTTTTTGAATCGAGACCAAGGCCGCTCAACTTAAACCGTATTAAAAAGCACGAGGGGGGGGGGGGAGGCAGAGCAATGCGGTCTGCTGTGTGTAACGTCGACAGGCCGCTTACTCTCACAATATGTGGAAAATATGACACATACTGAGGCATCCTGGATAACACCACTTTCACAACCATTTATGGATGTAATGATCTGACGCTCGCTATCAAAATTGTTCTGATTCTGGCAAAAAAAAAAAAGCATTAAGATAATGGAAATATAAGTTACAGACGCGATTACAACACAGCGTGATGAAAGACTTGTGGTGTTATGACAGAGCCGTAAAGGCAACAATCTCCAAGAGCAAACTCCATTCATATTCCGACAGCGCAGAGCTGATAACGGATTAACTCGGCACGTTTCTGTGTTGAAGGTGACCATGTTCCATGTTGGCAAACTGCACTGGTCATCATTTTCATCTTTAAGAATGCGAAACATTTCAGAAAAGGCGGCTGAAACACAAGATCCCTTGTGATTAGCGATGACAGATGTTTGACATCTTTTACACGTGATGTTAAACCTGATATAAATGTTTTACGTCCTTTCTCTTTTTTTGGCTAGAAACAAGCTAACATGTTTTTCTTCTTTTTCTTTAAAGTTGATATAGTGAACAGTTGCATATTGAAACATCCAGCAGACATGAATCAAATTGTCGTTACAAGTCATGTTTGTTTTCCAGATTAATCCAAGCTTAATATTGACTCTGCTTTTTTAGCGTCTTCAGCTGCTAAATGTGCAAACTTAACCCTGGCTGAAATCACTAACTACCAACTATATGGTCGACTACACAGTACAGTGAGTCCGACAATGCATCATGAAAAGTAGTGTGCAACCAATGGTCACTAACCAAGCATTGCATCCCATCATGCATTGCACTGGAGGCAAACAAAATGACCCCAGTGGTGTCCAAAAGTGTTTTGAGCTCAGTATATCGTCCTCTATACAGAACTCTGTAGGTAGTGAGGAGGAGGAAGTGATGAGTGGGTGAATTCAGACATAAATTTGTCCGGTATGTAACATAATGATTAAGTGAATGTACTTATTATGTATTTATTTTAACCTGAACCTAAGCAAGAGGTTTTAGTGCCGAAACTTAAGTGAACTGCAACAGTTTCACAGTGTTAAACCAACGGGACGACAAAGATCCGTTACGTGTGTCGCTGGTACACTCCAGTGCTCATATGTTGTTTTGGGGTTCATTGGCAATCGACCTTTTTTCACATACATGTAGCAGTGACCCATTGTTAATGTAAAACATATATATACTGCTATTTATAGAACACCCTCCAATGGGGATCCACCTAGAGAGTTAGATGGGCTGAAATTTTGGCACATTTTTCCACAAATGTGCACAAACACTAGTGTTTAGTGAGCAAATCATTGAACCATCAGAGCTCCACGCTGCTGTATTATTATATTGGTCCTTGACAATGAAAAGTTGAATCATGCCATACAAGTTTACACACTAAATAACGGCAGCATGAGCACGAGATGACCATTTAAAGTATAGTTCAGATAAAGCATCTGAACTATACTATACTATAACTGCATGTTTTATTGTTTTGCTTCTTTTGGGGAGAAAACTCTGATAGCACTCAGACAGAATCCTGATTTGAACAGTTGAAGTTTTTTCAGTTTACGTGTTTGTTTTTTTACTCTGAACGCGGTCCTCTCTACAGTCAGGTGTTATATAACTGTGATTTAGATCTCATTTAAGGTCAAATCAAATGTGCATCACCTCTCTGTTTACTGCAACTCGACACTGACTGAGTGTTCAGTCTGAATGTCAGCGGAGGTCTGGAAGGACTTGCTCCGTTATCTACGTGGAAATGTAGCTCAGAGTGTTGGACTGACATCCAAATATTAGTTTTATAAAGTATAATCAGCAGAGTCGGGTTTCAGATGCAGCCGTGCTCACCTGCATTGCCACTATTGAGGATTTTCACAGTCAGAGTCTTTTACTACCACAGACTGCAGTCGTGCCCTGTGGAGGCAGTGAACCTGTTTGGGGTAAGACCTGAGGAAGCCGGTCTGTCCAGTCGATGTGTGATTGACGGGATCAAATGTCTTGTTTCTGCTGAAGACTTGAGGCAACAGCGGTTTGTCTTTCCTGAAGGGGACAGATGATAGTGTATGGCTTTCTATGATTTCTTCTTTCAGGCCGCGTTAAAGTCAAATAGATGCTATTTAAGGAATTTGAAGAAGTGACATCATTTGGTTCATCTTCAGAGGAATTCATGAGATTTTGACTCAGAAAAACTGTGATAAAAATCTCCTAGTTACACATTAGGAGATTAGTGACGCAGCTTGGAGCTTCCTCACTGTCTGCATTGTTTTACTGTAGAGAGATGAATTATGAATGATGTTATTTACACTTAACATCGCAGTATTTACACTCACCTTTCTGCACTCAGCCAGCGTGTTTATGTTGAGGAATGTGGCAGCAGGATTAAGATATTTCCATACAAACACCACATTTCATGTTTCGTCAGCTTCCATCTCTGATCCTTCTGGACCCTCTCTCCCTTTATGTTTACATCTAAGGCCTTCTGCAGACCGTCTTATCCAGAGGAACGATCACTTGAGCAGTAAAGTTAGAGGATCACTAAAGTTATAAGCAGCTTCTAGGTCAAAGGTCAGGGTCAGAGTGACGAAAGTGTTGCTAAGCGCACAGAGAGTGTGACTTTTGTGATACTTGTGTCCAGTGTGAAAGTTTAACAGTAGAGTTGTAAACATGATAGACGTTATAACACCTTTTTATGAAGTGAAACATTAAAGAAAAGAGAGCAAGCTGGCTCTCTGACGCAGCAAATGCCAAATACTTGCTGTCGTTTAGGCTGTCATCGACTAACTAAATTGATCACAGGACGAGAGGTGCCAAGATCTGTGTGGTTTACCACCCCAGCTAAACAGTTTCCTGGGGACACGCTGTTTAACATTAGCAACACCAGAACCCTCAAACTAACCGAAGGCCTGGAGGGGATTTAGGTCTGGGAGACAAGCAACACATGAAGGCTGGATCTACGAATGCAAGGACTTGCCAAAGTATTATTTAAGGAGTCTATTTATGTTTGAATTAATTAAGTCATTACTGTCAGATGAGCCTTAGGTTACATATAAAATAGATGCCCTCTTGAAGAATGTGTTACCTTTTTGTATAAGTAATTTATGTCGTACTTTATTCTCGCTGGGAGTTGGTGCTCTCTCACTATCAGGGCTTCAACTGAACCATATTTACACCAAAGGATAATTTATCTGAAAGTTTTTAGATTCATTAATTAATCATTTAAAGGCAGACTAGTCATCATTCTTTATTTTAGAAATTATAGTCCTGTCAGTAATCCCCCTCTTTTTGTACCGTATGCATCTTTTTCTGCAAATTTACCAGAATACAGTTACTGTTTTTGTTCATATCCTAACAGTGTAATCCCGATACATGTATTCCATTACTCCCCGAGTCTGTTTAAAGGTAAAGGTCATTTTCCAGAGCCCAGTGTGACGTCTTCTATTTGATGTTGTCGTGTCTAAAAACAGTTCAAAACCCAACCAGCTACAATAAAACATCTGATTAATCAGTTGTTAACGCTGCTTATTCGCCTGTTATGTTCTTCATTTTAGTCTGTCAGCTGAACCATTGATTAGTCAACTAACCATGGCACCACTAGTCAGTGTAGGGCCTGGGCCATAAGGCGTGTTTTGAAATATTCTCCCTGAGAGGACTTCATAAGCTCGGAGTGGACAACAAAATCAAATATGACAATATTTTTGACCAGGCGCCTGTGACAATATTGGGGGGATGACACAAAATATTTGCATAATGGGATTTTTGATCAATAGTCGTCAGTAATGTGAATATAGCGAGTAAAAGACAAGTATTAGAACAAATAGAACCGGCTGTTAAGTTCAGAAAATGACATCACTTTACTGTTATGAAGCCTTTAAAACCAGCGTAAGACAATACTTACACCACATGACGATATAATGACATCAAATATCTAAGACGGTATACAGCATAGTTTCATTATATCAGTCCAGTACCAGTCAGAATAGTTAAGAATGTCTTGACTTAATAACATACAAATGTGGAAAAAGAAACAGAATAATCATCATAGTTTTTGTTTCTACTGAGACGAGTTGTGTCCTAAGTGTCAGAGACTTCTCCTAGTTGTAAGTGTGAAAACGCTGCAGAGCCATCTGTGGCAGAAACCCATTTGAATTTCATACGAGTCGAGTTCCTCTTGATGCCTCGACATGAAAGCCACCACGTCTCCTCTCAGCCGCGGCCGCTGCCCTCTCGAAATGGGCTCATTGAGCTGTAAGGTACAAAGGGACACTACAGCGCCTGGCAATCACGAAACGCATCACAGACACCAAGCTGCCTCATAAATAAGTGTGCAGAGCGTAATAACAGCCTCTCTATCTTCTCACCGCTTGTTGGAAAGATCTCTGTGGGTGGCGGCAGAGGATATCTTAATTTTTAGGGGGGTTTTTTCCTGTTGGAGAGATGATGAGACAGACCAGTCTGTGGGGAGTCCCTTGGCTGTCGCTGTAGTAAAGCCGTAAAAACTGAAACCCACACAGAGATTAGCGATTGAGGAATGAAATGCAGAGCTGAAACACACACCATAAAGATTTCAGTGGTGATGGCTCAGAACAGCTGACGGCAGCATGGACTGAATTACTGAACATGCTTCTGTCTCCCAGAGCTAGAAACATGAAACTATAGTCTGTTCGGTCCTCACTTGAGTTAAAAATAACACTGGAGACAATTACTGCATCGATGGTAAGAGTGGCAGTAACAACATTTTTTGATTTAAAGATTTAATGTGCAAGATGTTTGTTTCATAATTTGTTCAGTTGACGACTTGCATTATCCAAAATGTTTCCAGCTGAGCTCAAAGCCAGATAACTCTGTAATTGTATTCAAGGTAATGGATTTCAGTTGGTCGCCTGTCGCCATAACTACAAATTAGATGACGGAAAACGGGGAAAAAACATAACGCAAATAAAACTTTAAAGCATTACCTCATCCTTGAACATTCAGACAACAACTCCCATGATCCCACACTACTTATATCTTGTGTTTTGTTTTGATTGAGAGACCTCTAGCTGCAGAATTTGAATACTGTGCCTTTTAAATTCCAGACTTTCAAAATAAGAGATCACTTTGTTAATACAGTTTTCAGCCACCTTTCCCTCTCACTCGCTCTCTGCAGAGCATAGAAGAGAATAGAATAGATGTTAGCAGCTCTTTGTTTAGACTATAAATATCAATAAAAACATAAATATAAACAAACAAGTATTAAGAAAGATTTAAAAAAAAGCCAAACATATATACAATAATAATACAATATATACAACCAGATAAATAGAAAAAAAAGGTTCAAGTAGGGGTGTATGTAAATGAGGTGTGTGAGGGGAAGTAGTGGGGGGTTTATTGCACTTCAGTTGTGGGTTGGAGGTTTATCACTGGTGTGAAAGTATGCTGTGTGGTCGATAGGTGACGGGAGGGGAAGGGCGAGGATTGTCCACTATTCATCGCCAATGGCACTGTTCTCTTGAACATATTTAAAAAACGCAAAGTATAGAAAAATGCTGAAATGGGTAAACGGATATACATTGACATGCCCGAGTAAAGTATGTGTGGGAAACACTGTGAATATTACACATTTAATAGGTTACATATATCAGGAGACAGTCTAGGTTTAAAGTGTGTGAGCATCATGAATCTGATGTCAGCACAAACCCCCAAAAATGTTCAATTTACCTTTTTTATAGAGAAAAATAAATTTAGCAAAACCTCACAATTGAGCTGTTGGAACCAGTTGAAGCAACAATATGTAGAAATTGGCATTATGTGGGATTTGGCGCCCCCCCACTGTTTGTGAGTGCAACACCTCTGTCGTAAATGCAAATCTGAGGTCTGTAACAATTTGTCAGATATAATGTAGGTGCTCATTACAGACAAAACTCCTCACGTCAGAACAGTGTCGTGTGTTGAGAACTTGTATCTTGAAGTAAACATGTATGTAAGGTTGTGGTTCTACCCTCTCACTGAAGTTACATAGTGCAGAAACAACTGACGGCAGTGGATGCTGTTATAATGTGTTGTGATTGAGATCCTGACTCCTCATACATCGTGGAAATTGACAAAACTATGTTTTTTGCTCTCAATTACATAATTTCCATCAGTAAACAGCAGACGCTGACTGACTCTCTCACTGGAGGGGAGGGATGCTGTTTTCTGGGGGAAAGTTCACTGAAGTCTTGTTCTCGTGGTGACTTTTTTCAACACAAGTTGCCAGAGACAGTAACTACAACAACACTATAGTGCAAGGCGATAAAGACATGCGCTCAGTTCAAGTGTTTTTGCTCTGAATTGCGCCTGGCTCTCTGCCGGTGACAGGCGCTGATTTTCGAGCAGAAATGTGACGAAGAGTCAGTAGGACAGACAGGATAACACACTTATCCACACAGAACTGCTGTATGTTTTTTCCTCATGTAAGATTCCAAAGACACTACCAGTTACCACATCACTGTTGTTTGGTCCTGTAATGTTGCTCTGTGGGTCATTTCTCTTTCATTTGATGAGTGAAGGATCTGTTTAGCTGTCAGACTCGGAACACCATCAGATCAATACATCCCTGATGCGCGCTTCTGGCATTTCCAGTCACACAGACTCCGGCTCGCCTCTGCTGCGTCTCTGATACGACCTCCAGAGTATCGGATCAGAGCCGCAGCGAAACTCTCCCCCCTCTCGGCGCATGATTCACACACTGAAGAGGCAGAGTCAGTGGTGCCAGAGATGGGATTCAACCGATTACAAGACAGTGTACCATCAAAATGATTTTAAAGCTGTTATTTAAGGTGAAAAGTAACTTAATGGTGCTTCAGTGTTTAATATTTTGCTTTAATAAAGACTAAAATGACTAATGGATCACAAGAAGAGTTTATGTTGAACAAGTCATCATCTCAGCTCCAGATTTTCTTGACTAAACTAAACAAAGTAATCAACGTGATAAAAACCACTGTTAGAGGATCACCAAGCTTTAGCGTGAGAGTGTCTGGCTGCTTCTGCACTGACATGACTCCGGTGTTGTTTTTTGAACAGAGGCGGAATCTTCTGGGCTTCAGCCAGGCGTGAATGATGGGACGCTGCGATGGACTCGCAGGCTGATGCAGGAGTCAGACAACCAGAGCCTGGATCAGCCCCGAGCAGGTGAGTCACTCTTCTGTCTGTACCTGGATAGATGCCGCATGTTACCCCGGGTCAGAACAGCAGAACTCCCCCAGACTGTCTGCTGCACCTCCTTATCGTTCAGTGTGGGGGTGGGCGATATTGACACTATCTGCTATCACAGCGTGTGTGTGATATTATATCACAGATGCTATAAAAACATCACAGTCATGGTATACACTCAGCGGCCATTTTATTAGGGACCCCTAGGTGAAACAAATGCAGTCCTTTACTAGATGCTTCATGAAGGTCATGTTTAGTTTTTCTTTCAACTTAATAATTTTAGAGCTGTCTGGTCCTGTTATTTAACTCACCCTGATTGATATAAATGGGTTGGACAAAATGATAGAAACACCTGGCAGTATTTAATATTGTCAAAATGAACATGCCTCAATTTGGTCTCTATAGTTTTTGGAAGTTAAAAACGGCAAACAAGAATTTGAAAATGTAGGTTTCAGGAGTGCATGTGTTGTTGTTGTGTGTGTGTGTGTGTTTGTGCAGGTAAACGAGGAAGTCGGAGTGTACGAGAGATTCCTTCCTCTCCCCTGCAGGTGATCTGAAAGGTCATGCGGACAAAGCGTTGCGTTAGTTGTCAGGAGCGACTAGTCAAGTCAAAGCTCATGCACCGAAAAGACGGGGCTCGTGAGACGAGGCTGCCTGGGTGAACGTCAGATTAGATTTTCTAAGGTGGTCTGTCTTTTGCAGATGCCAGATTACTTTCCTCAGCTCCCAGAATCTGGTTGTACTCTGAGCAGTTTGGACAGATCCAAAGTGGTCTTCATGAAATTGTTCCCGAGACACGCAGCCAATCAACAGCCATAATCAGACCTCTGTTTCTCTGGTTTCCCAGGCTGATTAACCGGCTGGCTGACATGAGCCGCATTCATCACAGCTGACAGTTTTATTATTAAAAATTCAGATCGGAGAGGAAATCTCTTTATTGTTCTGCCGGGAGAATAGAGCAGAGTAGATAAAATAACACGCCCGCAATATGAAAAAGCTTCTGCCACTCTGACAGAATACCATTCTGTATCTTTGGATCATTTGCATTGACTTTTAAGGGTGTGCTGATATTAGGCTGTCAGTCACAAAGCTGTATTGTATGCAAACTCCTTGGCTATTGTAGATGCCAGAGTACGAAATTTCAGGCTTCCTGTCACAGAAATAAATGCAAATCAAGTTTTGATAATAATATACCATGCAAATGGCCTGTTGAGAGCGCACTCATAAATACTGTTCTGTCTACAAAGCGTGTGCAACCTAAAAATACACACACACACAATGAATCATGACAGGCTTTTAAAAATAGATTTATGTGAAAGACGCTCTCTCGACGTCTCCTGCAGGCAAAGACGTCTGCATGCTGCAGTCTTCCCAGAACTTTTAGAATATATTTGATTCATCACAGCAGTTGGAAAAGATCAGCATGTCAGGGCATCCTAATTTATTTTGCAAAATGTTTACATAATGTGCATCTGGCACTCCGCTGTTCTGTTCATATCTAAGGTCCGACTTATAATCCTACATTCACATGATTCTCCATTGGTCTAAAGTCATTCTTTTGACTTCAAGCTTTTAAGTCGCGATGTGCAAACGAGACGAAGGCTACAAAGCAGATTTTCTTGTATTCTGTTGCTCTGAGCCTTTCAAGCTGTTTGAACTTTAAAGCTTTATAATACAGTGATTTTTTTGTCCCAGACTTGCCGTTCCACCACTACATCCCCTAAAACAACTAAAATATTGCTTTCAGGACTTATCATCAGGGTTACGCCTCATTTCCACATTGCTCTATGTACGTATGCAAGTCAACCAAAAGTCCATTAATTTCTATAGGAACCTCTGTGAACCTGTTTTTTTCAGTCCAGGACAAAATCCTTGAGTATGTTGAAAAATACTTATAAGGTGGACTGTGGGCCAACTGATACATGAGCTATCTATTTGATGAATGTAACAGCTCCATTTATGTATTTTTTTAAGGTGAAAAGTTTGATGTCATATTTAGCCAACAATCGTAGTGCATGTCTGACTCTCAACAAAATATTTCATAGAACTGGCTGCGGACCTGGCAGGTCAACCTCAGCACTTCTTTGTTGCCATGGGTTATTAGTCCTGTGTTTGCCTCGATAAAGCTCCATGTCAATATAAAAACCAAGGAAATGTACTTCTCCCGTGTTTTGTGTTGATGTTTCTATACATCCATGAAGAAACTAATTACATGTGTTGAACACCAGAAGTGTACATCCGTTATGACGGACACACAAACTGTGGGAAACATCACGTTCATGATGATGAAACTCTGATCTGGGTCACTCTACATGGACACCATCCAACGGTTACAAGCTAATATCTAATAAATTGAATAAAATGAATCAACCAAGCTTTTGACTCGCTGCTGACTTTCATCCATCATGTTTCTCTGCATATGACATCATAGTCTCCAAGTTATTTGCCAACATCCAGAGTTTCTGAGTTTTTCCAACTCGATGGGTCATTCACATGAATTTTCCCAGTCAATAACTAGACATGCAACATCGAGATTCTTTCAGCCTGTACGGATAACTGATAATTACTTTAACGCAAAAGTGTCAGATTTTTATTTATTTATTTTTTTAAAGTATTTCAAAACGTAAGTGAGAGAGGCTCAGATGTAGTGACAAAGATGGATGAGTAAATGTTTCACCGCTCTAGTAAGATTTGTTGTTGACTTTTCTCCTTCACTCTGAGCACTCGTGGAACATGTATTGTATATTCAAATTGTGTTGCTACATTCTTCTTCTTTAACAACTGCTACCACAACTACTTACTCTTCTTATCAAATACATTTGCCCATTCGATAATTCATCACCTTGATATATATCGTGCATCCCCACCGAGAGTTTCTCCAACTATTCCAACACCCCATGAATGCACCAAGATGTTTGTTTATTTCAAAAGTGTTACATTGGTTTCAAGTAATATATACGGATATCATATTACTGTCATGATATGAGAGTATATGACCTTTTGGATGTCATTATATCAGGATATGTCACAAGCGTTGTCTTGTCCTGGTTTTACAGGCTGCAGTACAGTGACGTGATGTATGTTCTGTTTTAACCAGACTGTTCTAATTGGTCGAATACTTAGTTTTATCCACTTAGTCATCATATCCACATTGCTGATGATTATTGATTTAAAAATCTCATTGTGTTACATGTGTCATTTCACTTTCATTGTGAAAGTCCAAATAGTCATCCCTATAATATTGTCGCAATTTCATTATCGAGGTATTTGGTCAAAAGTATTGTGATATTTTACGTTATTGCCTGGTCCTTGCATTTAATAAGTGCTTTTGAGAAGATATCAAATGATTAATCATTTCAGTTTTTTAATTTTTAATCTTAAGACTTGTATAAAAAAACATTTGTTGTTCCTGATAATCTTATCTTGGAACACAATTCCCAGTTCAGTGAAACAGAGTTGACGTATTACAGGCACCACACATCCTCTTCTGTTATATTACAGCAGGTGTTTTTTTTTTTTTTTTTTTTTTCCCCATGCAGACTCAGTGTCTTTCTCTCTCTCTCTCTCTCTCTCTCTCTCTCTCTCTCTCTCTCTCTCTCTCTCTCTCTCTCTCTCTCTCTCTCTCTCTCTCTCTCTCTCTCTCTCTCTCTCTCTCTCTCTCTCCTCCATTTGCTGTTCATTTGTGTTTCGCTACCTGAAAACACACTTAACCTTCATTGAGTTCCTGGTTTGCACACAGATCCCCCTCATTATCTCTCACAAAGACACAAGCATACTGCGAGTCGGACACTCCGCTGTGGTAATACACTGGAGACAGGCTGTCGAACAAAAGGCTGGACAGGTTAGAATAAGACACACCAGTGAGCGCAGCTCCAGGCTCGGGTTGCTGCCCTCTTCCTCAGCAGGCCGTCTGACAGTGATTGCATAATCTGTGGTGTGATTAAAAAGCCTGCCCTGGACCCCGGGGGATATTATCGTGGGGATTGCACAGTCCCGTCCAGCCCCAGGCTCTTCTTTCCCTCTTCTCATCCCTCCGATGCTTATAACAGGATGGAGACGGTGTTACCCGCCTTCAGCCTTGGAGAGCGTTGTTGCTAGGCAACTGAATGCTAAATTTTGAAACCCAGACAATTCTGTCTTTCAAGCATTAAAAGTGCAAAGCAAGGAACTAAAAATAGATGGCGAGGAGAGGGGCGGCGGGGGCGGATGAATCCAAATGATGCAAATGAAGTAAATGGCTCATATTATGCGTGTGTCGTCGAGGATTGTTATGTTGTTTATTTTGGCAAGCGACAGTCAGCTGAGAATAGTATTTTTCCACAGCCATGTTTTGGGGGTTTTTATGGGAAAGCGTTGAGAAAGAGAAGCTGGCAGATAATCTGACAGAAACTGTTTTGGACTTTTTATCAGGGCAGTCAGATTGTGGATGCCACGCAGAGCAAACAGCAGTCAACGCGAGCGTCATGTGAATCCTGCCGATGCTCTTTCCCTCGCCGCCTGCAAAAAACGACTCCACATTAATAAAAACACAGAGGAGCTGAATGTCATTCTTTAAAAGAGACGATCGAACTGTGAGACGAAGCTTCATCCAAAGAAGTTTTTCTGTTGTTGTCGCTGGTGTTTTTTATTGATGGGCGAGATGGTTTGAAGCGCTGCCGTCGTTTCATGAGCGCCGTATTCAAACTGCCTCAAAGGAAAGCAAATCAAAGAGCAAATGCATAATTGAATTTACATTACACACGTAGATGAAATATTTATTTTTTGATTCTTCATGAAAAATGCAGGCTTGTTGCAGCGGCCTGTGTGTGTGTGTGTGTGTGTGTGTGGCCAATTTGTTGGGTGCATGGTACGACATTACTCGGCGTGCCAGTCGATAGCGTAGCTTGACTTCAGGACACCCTGCAGGCTCTCAGATCGATAACATTACTCTGCCCCACCCCCCTCATTCAGCCACACTGAAGCCCCCCCCCTGCAGCAGATCGACTCAGAGCGCTCAGCTTCTCACATCATCAGCGCTGGTTTCACTTAGTGGAGATTTCACTTCTAGTGCCTTCTGAAGAATTTGCTGGGTGTTGACCTTTATATTTGAAGATCTAATCTGCTGCAAAGGCTTTATTGATCCGGGCCCACATAAAATACACGTATAAGAAAGGATCATCATCTGTTCAGAACACTGGGCCCTTTCTAGAACTGATATTGATGCTATATTTGTAACTTCCTGATACTTTGCACAGCTTATTTTCCTTTTTTTTTTAAATATTTTTATTTTGTACTTTTTCACCTTAAAGTAGCCGCTTCAGAGTCTAGTGTCTTATAATAGAGCGAATGGTGTCTCTGTCTCCATCACTTGTTTCTACACTTTGTACCTATGAAAGGGAAGGATCACAGTGTTACATACACGTTTACTTCAACACAACAATGTTTTGACGTGAGTGAGTTTTGTTCGTAGGCAGCACCTACTTCACATCTGACAAATTGCTACAGACCTGGGATTTGTATTTACGACTGTGGTGCTGCACTCAAAAACTCAAAAAACTGTGGGGGGTGCCAAATCACAAAATAATACCACTTTCTACATACTGTTGCTTTAATATCAGGAAATGCCATTGTTGTTGTTGCCTTTCACAGCAGGAAAATTCCATGAACAGTTCTTGAATCTTTGCTACTCAGACTTGAGACTTGAATTATTATCTGTCATTATTATTATTGGAGATGCACGATATACTGTATATTTGGCCGACATTGGGTAATGTATACAATCTTCTTTTTATCAGTCTCGGTGAAATTATAACCACTTAAAATGTATGACTGTTCAAAGCTAGATTGCTTTCATGAACTTACCAAACATGGCTGCTACACACTAGAAGCAGCTACGAGTTTTTACACAACAAATCTTATTAGAGCTATAGAATGATAACTCATCAGCCTTTACTAAATCCAAAGCTTTTTTGCCCTAAGGTGTGCATAAACTACAGGTTAGGAACTTATTTTTGAAATGCAAAAATGTTAAATTATCAGTTATAGCATCTGGTATCAGCCAGGAAAAGCAGTTAATGATCTCTTATCAATATGGGCTGAAAGGAATCCTAATTATTATGTGATCAAAGTTACACCAAACTAAACCCATACCTGGTAGATGCCCTGCGGCCGTAAGAAACAGGTGACAATGTTTTATAATTGCTGTAAATGTTGAAGTGGACTCGGCTAAAAGCTAATAAAGTTTTATGCAGCAGTCCCTCTGTGTGCGGACTAGAAGCAGATGCATTAGGCTCAATTTACGCTTTGCATTTTGACAAACAGCGTTCCATTTTAACTCGGGGCCTCTTGGCTTTTTATGATGCTGCACAGTTAATATGATTTTCCACCAATTATTTTCTGTTCTAACATAGCACTGTCTTTTTCTCTTCCTCCCAAAGTTCAACAAAGAAAGCAAACAACTGATAATCTGTCTGGTATTTTTCCATATCTGCTCATTAACAGATGGGCAAGAAGTGAAGCCAGCATAAAGTTCCAGATATTAAATCCAGAAAAAAAGGAAACAAATAGACTGTTTATTGAACAATCCTCCTGGCTAAGAAAATGCCAAACATGTAGACAATGTCTTGGTTGTCTTGGTAAACTGTTGGGCAGCATATGAAGTAAACAACTTTAAACTTTAATCCACTTTGTGTTAAACACATGTAGCTTACCAGCAGTACTATTTCAGATTTTTGCCTTTTTTCGTATCATAATTTCTGTCATTCTTTGAAAGTTCGGACGGCAGTTCAGTTTTGCCTTCTTTTCAATGGAAGATTGTTCAAAGGTGCACCTTGTAGTTAAGAGGAAAAAATCTTAATCAGAACATCCTTAATTGATTTTTTACGACTGTTTTAACCACGTCTTCTAAGCATCCACCTTTCTAGTTTCAAACAGCGCTCTGGGGACCTTTATTCCCCTCTGAGGACATTGATCACCTTTCTCAGTTTGTATAAGGATCTAATTAATATTGTAAATGTTATTTTTTTAGTTTGAATCTCTTTACCAAAGCTACATATTGCACCATTTTAATACATTTTTCCAGAATATAGTCCAGTTCTGATGAACAGGAAGTGCTGCCCTTCATGATTTACGGCAACAGTTTGTGTGCAATAAATGTCAGAGGCTTGAGGATGTGAAACATATTCACACTTGTGGATGATCTATTAGAGGGTCCGAGTACTTGAGCTCATGTAGGAATGGCACAAAGATATGTGAGCTGCAGTGAGGACCGTGACCGACACGACTGGATGAGAGTTGTGGGAGCACTTTGTAATTCTGACACCGAGCTCCGAGAGAAGTGACATTATTGGTCAGAGTCTTTTGTATTGTCAGAGTAACCACACATGAACAGCACAAATCTTTCCTCAAATCACTGAGGCTCACTGCTCGACCTCTGATTACAAAACTACGATTCTGTCAAGCCGATGCCACATCTGGCTTAAATCCCTGATTCGGGAAGATGCAGATGCACGATCATCTTCAACTGGGTCAGTTTAGTTTGTGGTCTGGTCTTGTGAAACCAAGACATAAAGAGTCCTGGCAAAGCACATTCCTGTCCAGCAGCCTTCAACGAACAAGTCCACTGTTTCTGTTTCTACGGCGTCCTTCTCCCCCTCCCCTCACTCTCTCAGACCTCTCCTGAGGGTTTGTAAGGAAAAATAAATATTTTTAGAAATTGCGGTCCAGAGCTGCTGTCACGTCTTTTTTTTTTTTTTTTTTTTTTTTTTTTTCTCATTTTTCATAAACCCTTACCATGGGAAACACAAATTCACCTCCCCCTTTCTCACTGTTCACGCAATTGCCTTGCCTTTGGCTTCCTACTGCCACCCATGAAAAAAAAAAGCAGCCCCCAGGGAGAGGGTCTCCATAGCAACAGCCTTCACCAGAGCAACTCCTCAAAGCATCCATCTGAGCTACACATTGCAGCGTTTCCACCGACAGAACAACCTGAGAGTGTGTGTTTTTTGGTTAGAGGAGAGATACGGAGGCTTCCGGGAAGAAGAAATTAAGCCGGAGAGGGAGCACAGATGTCCAACAGCTGATCGGCCTGACGGGGCCGCCTGAGAAGACGCACACGTTGCAGCTTTGCATCCAGACTCCCTTTTTATTTTGTGCGATAAAGATGACAGAAAGTTTACATACTAAGCCTCGATGACTTAGTGGACGAGCCGCGCCGTGCAGTAACAGCTGGCACACAGAAAACAGAAAACAGGGACCTGCCAACCTCAAGGAACTCGCTTCAACTCGCACAAGATGCACAAGAAGCTCTTTATGGCACAATAAGCGTCCTGACAGGCAGTGCTGCGCTCAGGCTCAGAATGTGTAAACATCGCAGCACAAACATTTACATTTTCTAACAGAATGTAGCCAAACTACTGTCCCCTCCTCAGAACCATATGGCCTCCTCCTCCTCCTCTTCCTCCTCCTACTCCTCCTCCTCCTCCTCCTCCTCCTCCTCCTCTCTCCCTGACACATCGGTGTCAAAGATCAAATCTCATATCCCCGATCACAAGGGACCCTTCTCTTAATCCACGCAGCCTGTTGTTCAGTTTCCATGCAGCCACCGCCGTGCAGCGCACATCGTGACGGCTGCACCGTGCTCATTGTGTGCCTGTCGACCCCACAGTTGTCTCACACAGCAGAAGGGCTATTAATAGCTCTATGCTCCCCAGTAGTTTAAATTCATCCAGCGCGGCTCAGAGTTGTAAATTGGAGCTGCACCACACTCTCGAGGCTCTCTTTTGTAACGTCGAGGGAACAGAGGGAAGCTAAGCTGTCATTAACAGCTTTTTTTTTTTCCTCTTCTTTTCTTTGACACTCGAGGAAGGGCAGGAAGCAGCTGCCAGTTTCACTTCCTGTCTCACTCTTTAGTCACGACAAGCAGTGAGCGTGTCTGCTGGTTGTTGTGGCCGTCTGAAAGAAATGGTATCTGATATCATGACACAGAGGATGACAAAACACACGTTTTGTCTTTTGAGTTCATTTTGAAATCATTGGAAGCCATTTGAAAGTGAAGCGTTGTAATTGCAGATCAGAAGATCAAATGGAAGGGAAGCACCTCATTATAAAAAGTCTACTCAGAAAAAGTCATAAGCAAGAGGGCAATATGTAAATTAGGTCATGTTTCTTACCTAAATGTAAGGGAACATTTTATGTTCTTTACTGTCAGGTCATAAGACTCTTATAACTCACATCTCAGCGACTCTTTGTATCAGCTCGATGATCATCCATAAATTGATGTTGATGCTCTGCAGCCCGCAGAATCTGTTGCCAGAGATAGTAGCAGCACTAGAGCTGCAACAATGAATGGATTCATTGACTATTTTCCAATAGTGCCTGACCAATACTGGATTTTTGGGGCCGATACTGAGATTAAGGAGGTTAAAATACCAGATATTAATATATCAGCTGATATTCTTATATAGACAGTGATCTCCAGTGATCCAACATGTGGTTATCAGACGCTTGTGATAAAGATACAGGATTATTTACCTCCTAACAGTGAAGTTTATCATCCAAAATGACATCAATGCACTGTACCAGTAAACTTAACTGGGAATTTACTAATTGTAAATTTCCCTTAATCATCTTTTTCTGCATGATGTTATGAAAAAATTAAAAACTGGCTCATAACGCACAACATGTATGCCGATACCGATACATCAGTGATAAGCTGATATAGCCAATTTATATTTAAAAAACTGATTAATTGACGGGCGGCTGTGACTCAGGGGTAGAACCAGCATCTTGTTATCGCAAGGTCACTGGTTCGATTCCCCTGGTCTGCATGTCGAGGTGTCCTTGGGCAAGACACTGAACCCCAAATTGTTCCTGATGACCTTACATGGCAGCCACCACCATCAGTGTATGAATTACTGTGTAAGTTGCTTTGAACAAAAGCGTCTGCTAAATGCCCTAAAATGTAAATGTAATTGTCTTTGAGTTGTCAGTAGTTTCTGTGAGGAGGAAAATTGTATATTTTCATATACTTTCATAAAAACTTAGCACAATGATGAAGCTTTGGCCCTGATGGTCATTCTTTACGTCTTCACATTGTGTTATGGTATCAGACAATTTGTAATAACCTTATATAGTCCTGCCACTTTACTGTAAAGCTCACAGAGTCAGAGTTTATAATAAGTTATGAAACACTGGAGCAGTTATATGTGTGCATAAGCTATGGTAGTTATGAAGTGCTGTGCAAACATTGGCATGAAGGTCTTATAAGCATTATGAACGCAGAGCTCATAATACAATATGTCACCCACTTATACCTCTTAAACCTTGTTGTAAGTCGCATGCAGGATTATAAACATCATTAACTTGGGGGAATGAAATGTCTGTTTTATCTGGGAACATGTTTATCATCATGTCTGTCCTCCTCGCAGCCATCCATGAGTTTCCAGAGGACATCTTCACCAAGGAGCAGAGGAAGAAGGGGGCTGTGGTCCTGCACGCACTGTGTGTGAGTATTTTCTCTCTGTATTCATGTCTTTGACTCATCACGCTAAGGTCCTGACAGAGTTAGAAGCAGCATATATTACAAGCCAAGAGTTACACAACTTATTTACTTTACTTTGCTCCAGGCCATCTACATGTTCTACGCTCTGGCCATCGTTTGTGACGACTACTTTGTCCCTTCCCTTGAGAAAATATCTGAGGTGAGGAAACGGCATCAACCAGCCTTCAAGTAGAGTTTCCATAATCTAACAAATCACTAAGTGATTCATTTGATTTTAATCTGGACTGTATACTTTTTAATCTTTCAGAACCTGCAGCTCAGTGAAGATGTGGCCGGGGCAACGTTTATGGCGGCAGGAAGCTCTGCTCCGGAGCTTTTCACCTCTCTCATTGGTTAGTTTTTCAGCCAGTCAAGACCAAGTAGTAGTTGTTGCGAACAAACAAATACTTTTCAATTATCATTAACATTTTTTTCAGAGAACTGCTGGAAATCTAGTCTTCCCAGCTTCTGCAGTGCCAGAACCATCCAGGAGATGTCAGCAGAGTCCTAAAAGGGGATTTTTTCATTAAACATTTCAATTTAGGTATTTTTTTGGAGGTTAAAGACGAACAGCTGGATGATATGTGTCAATAAAAAAAAGTCACCAGGAGATGACAGATGGCAGGGTTTTTTTTTCTCTTACCCAAATCCAAACAAAGCCAGACTGTAACTGCACACATTTGACTTCCTCCTCTCCCCTCCCTCCCTCTTTCCCTCCCTCCCATCCCGTGTCCTCCACCCTCAGGTGTCTTCATCACTAAAGGAGACATTGGACTCGGCACCATAGTTGGCTCGGCTGTCTTCAACATACTGGTCATCATTGGCCTGAGTGGGATCTTTGCAGGCCAGGTATGGAAAACTTACCAGCATCTTGCATTAAGTTGTTCCTGAAGAACAATATCGGGCACACAAGTGGCGAGATTTAGAAGAAACAGAACTCTGTTACTCACCGATACAAACAGCAACATTTATAACGTCTTTCCACAGACGGTGGTTCTGACATGGTGGTCCCTTTTCCGAGATTCCTCCTACTACATCCTCGCTGTGCTGACTCTTATCATGGTGAGATCTGCTTTTTTATCAAAAACGATTGATGTGTTACACTTTTATACTTCCACAAAGTGCTCTGAAGAATACATTTTTGTTTCCACTCTTTAGGTTATCTATGATGCCACAGTTGTCTGGTGAGTTCACTGACTTCCATTCTGTTTTACTTTTTAGCTGCTGCTATGAAAACAGTTGTTCAGGCTTTCCTCGCATCCCTTGTTGGTGTTGAACATAAGACACTATTTTACACAGTTTTTTAAAAAGATTATCTGTATGAATGAGTTTGGATTCATCTTTGGGGCTCAGCTTGTTTGAAACGTCCTTAAACTTGGACTATACGTTGACAGTCGACAGAAAGGAGGCTGATTTTTCTGTCCACAGTCACATTATTGGCAGACTGACTCAATTAGATTGCGTCATATTGCAGCCACGACACAGGCTGGATGGAATGGAATCAGTGTAATCCTTTGGGGCAACTGCGAGAATAAAAGAAGTTGTCTGACAACATTACAGGAAGGTTTCCCCCAGAGATGAACCTTTTTTGTTCTTTTGTGTGAAGCCAGAAACAGTATCACTACATCACGACTTTGACGTTAAACTCATCGCTACCGGTATGCCAGCGAGGGAGAGTTGCCACAGGATTAAAAAAAAGTCTGTATCATGTGAAATACAGAGATTTATCTAGAGATGATGGTGTTAATCAGCATTGTGTGAACTTGTTTGGCAAGGGCTTGAATCTAACAGACGTTCATTAGTAAGTCCCACACTGCAGGTGTCTCTGACTATCTCAGATCTCAGTACTTCCACGACTGCGCTCCTGAGAGAGTGAGCGCATCTCCTCATATGATCACATTTCTGAACAAGATATCATGTATTCATACCGAAACAGATCGGCAAATGATTCATCCTCTTCCTCTTCTGCTCTGATTAGTGTCAGCAACCTCAAATGACTGTCATTATCGTCATGAAGACGAGGGTGTCAACAAGGTCAACAATCAGCGACTGTGAGGCACATCTAATCGATTCTGATTCCTGATTTGCGCTCTACAAATAACACAACATCTGCATATTTATAAACCAGGCCGCCGCAGCTCATTTTGGAGTTTGTCAGAGGTGACGAGGTTCAATTTGAAGATAACTTTACATCTGTCGAATTTGTGCGGAGGAGGCACGCGTGTGTGTGGCAGTCACTTCACACATGATCGGTGATTCAGAGCTCAGCTGTTGAATTGATTTGCAGAGAGTTGTTCAATTGATTTCCTTTGTGTAGCTTTTCTTTTCTCAACAGGCTCATTTTGTCTTTTCTGATGCCTTCATAGCTACCGAGGTGCATGTCCTGAATGTGTTCTGCTCTGTCGACCTGAGGCCTCTTGGGGGGGGAAGGCTCTCTATTGTCAGTGGTTTTAATGAAGGAGTGGATTTATTCATGGATTTAATGTGGGCTGTAGCGGTGGAATGAACAGTGATATATGGAGACTGCTTATTAAGTCGTACCGTGCCAAGCTAAGGCTGCCCTGGCGTATTTCACCTCACCACTCTTCTTGACACTCTTTGTCAGATTTGTGTTTCAGCTGACTTTGCCAGATCCCTGCATGCTCAGAATATCTGAGAGATGAGTCTGCACAGGTGCAGCAGTGGTCATCTAGCATCTGTCCAGTGCCCTCAGTGCTGTATTTGTATTTCATGAGGATGATTATGAACAAACTCTCCCCTAAAGACAGTTCATAGACAGGAACTTGAGGCTCTAGAAAGGCGGTATTTCTCTCTTTGATATAATTTTCATGACTATCAATCAAAGGAAAATCTTCTTAATGTTGACTGTAGCTACCTTTAGCTACTTAGCTCAGTCATACATGCATCTAGTGGTCCAGATTGGGGGCTCGTTGTTGTTTACTAGCACAGAGAATGTGGACTCGGTTGAGTCAGGGCTAGTAGACATCTTTTCAGCACAATACTCAAACGTCATAATGTCAAAACTGTTGTTTTTGTCACGTTCTGTTGATAATTTCAGAATTTTTTTATGTTTTCAACTTAAAGTCTTACATATTGCACCTTTGCAGGTGTGTGCAGTGCCAACTTTATAACGTTGTGGTATGTCACAAACTAACACACCTTCACCTTTTGCTGTTCAGGTGGGAGTCCTTGCTCCTCATGACCATGTATGGCATCTACATTATAATCATGAAGTAAGTTGATTAAATGACCAAACTTTCCCCTCAGTCATCATGCCTATTGTTAAATGGACGTAAGCAAACAGTATCTCACTGGTTTCAGGTTCAACACCCAGCTTCTGGCGTTTGTGACGCGTCAGCTCAGGAGCGGCAGGCCGTGCTGCCCGACATCAGAGGTCCACAGAGACGACAAGATGGGAGAGGACGCCTCTGCTTGCAACACCTCCATGGTGCTTCTCAACAAAGGTCAGAAGATGTGAGGATGGTCTTGTCGTCTTTTGTGGCTTTGTGTTTGTTCACTGCTCTCGAAAATCAAATACAAGAATCTTTTCGCAGGTCAAGCCCACGGTCAGGAGCCTGCTCCGGTCGTCATGGTGGACGAGCTTCTCATCCTGAACCCCCACAAACTGTCATTCTCTGATGCCGGCCTGCGCATCATGATCACGCCGCACTTCTCCCCCCGCACCAGGCTCTCCATGGCAGGACGTATGCTAATCAGTGAGGTATTTACAAACACGTCACACATTTTAACACACATCTCTGAGCTATACAACAAAAACCGACAGGAGTCGTCCTCTTGCAGAGACAGAAGTTGATCCAGAGCTCAAAGAACCAGAGGGACGGGGAGGCCGGCCCCGGGTCGACCACCAACAGCCTAAAAAGGTCGGGCTCCTGCAGTCTGGAGAACGGAGGCAAGGCAACTGGGGCGGGAGTCGCAGAGCCGGGAGACAAGCCGGGGGCCGGGGGCGGCCAGCCAGAGGAGGAGGAGGATGATGAAGATGGGATTTTCAGTCCTGTGCGCATACCAGGTGAGGAAGATTGAGCACTGTTAAGTTGAATTTTGTTTATTTAGTGCTTTAACATTTAGGTGTAATAGTTTCTCTGGTTTGACAAAAGTCCTTAAAATACTTAATTATTTGAGTACTACCACGTCCCCTCCTGATCGACCTCCTGCTCTCCACAGGCAGCTGCTCTGCCCGGGTAAAGTGGGTCATCACGTGGCCTCTGGGCCTCCTGCTCTACTGCACTGTGCCTAACTGTATTCTGCCACGCTGGCACCGCTGGTTCATGGTCACCTTTGTGGCCTCCACCCTGTGGATCGCCGTCTTCTCCTACCTCATGGTGTGGATGGTAAGAAGGAAGAGAGACGGAGAGATCCAGTTCTGAAGCGATAACAATGATGATATTGCTGGCTTTAAAATACAGAACAAGCATATACATATTCACACACACACACACACACACACACACACACACACACACACACACACACACACACATACATAATACATCCATCCATCATGCAAGTCGAGTAAATGTCAGCCCTGATGTTTTCCAGGTCACCATCATCAGCTACACACTAGACATCCCAGACTACATCATGGGGATAACCTTCCTGGCAGCAGGGACCAGCGTGCCAGACTGCATGGCGAGTCTGATTGTAGCTCGACAAGGTAAAAGAAAAAGAAAAAGAAAAGCATAAGAAGTATTTTTCTCACTTTGTTTGACTTGAGTTTCACATTTCTCTGTCACCCGTCCCATCTCTTTTCAGGCATGGGGGACATGGCAGTGTCTAACTCCATAGGAAGCAATATCTTTGACATCCTGCTGGGTTTGGGTTTCCCCTGGGCTTTGCGTACCCTCGTGGTGGACCACGGATCATCAGTATGCATACACTTTTATCTTTCTACAATACAATCTCTACTCATATCTCTTTTTGCCTCTGCCTGTGATTTGACTTGTTTACGGTCTGCATGTGTGTGTGAGAGTTAATCCAAACTGAAATGTGGTGCTGATGTGTCATAAAATTGTGACATCTGTTTTTTTCTGCCCCCACAGGTCTCCATAAATAATAAAGGACTGGTGTATTCTGTCGTCCTGCTGTTGGCGTCCGTGTTTCTGACGGTGAGGAAATGAGACGTACCAGATGTTATGTATTGTAGTCATTATAATGTCAGTTGTCAGTTTGAGATAAAACAATATAAGTGGATTTTAAAATTTAGTTCAAGCAATCATGAGCTGTTAAACTTGCACTTGGCCTGCATGTTTTCTAGGTCACTAGTAGGCCTGCACGATATGAGGAAATATGTTCAATATTGCGATGACGATATAGCTTGCGATAAATAAACAAATATTGAAGTTTGCATATTATTAACTACACATTTAATGATGGCTAACGCTAGTTTTGAATTATTGGTGTAGGTCTTTATGGTTGTATTGCTGGTGGTGATGGATGTTGGTTGTATTTCCACTTGAAGTTGCAACAACTGCTCGGCATGTTTTACAAAGGACCTGTGTTTGTAATACGTCGTCTCTCGTGAATCCAAAATAAGTCCATATAGCAGAAGCGCTGTTTCTTTTCACCACAAGGTCTTCGTCAACCACATTTTCATGGCTTTTATCTCCTCCCTCAGCCATCATAACCCGACAATCACCACCAAACTGATGCCGATAATTTTGTCAGGGTAGCTAACGGCTAGCTGTGGCTTCATCTGATTGGCCCTTGTATCCAGGGCTCCACCTGATAGGCTTAATGTTGGCATGCTCAAGGTGCATGCATGGTGCATGTAAACAAAATGATTTTTCTTATTCATCGCGTTAGGCAGTCTTTTGCGATGTGTTTATCGCACATGTTCATATCACGATGGCGATGAAAATTTGATTTATTGGGCAGCCCTAGGCACTAGTTCTGTGAAAAGGTTTTTTAAGTTTATAAAATACTTCGTCTTGTATCTGAGGCCTTAAAGGATATTAAAAATGATTCTAATCCTTCTTGTTGAGCTCGACTGATATATCAGTCAGGTCGATAAAGAGTCTCGAAACAGAGAATTTATCAATAGTATGTTGTTGTTCACTCCATGTTTTTAGATGAGAACCTTCATGAAAAAGTGCCTTTAATGTACAGACAGATTGCATTGAGTAACAGAGGCAAGTGGAGCAGAAGCTAGCCGAGATTGACATCATGTATTTGCCTCTGATATCAGTCGATAAAAGCTGCCGGCCTTTATGGAGTGCTCTGTCCTGATTGGATAAAGTGGGTGGGGTTGGGGTTCAAAATAAAACTGGAAAAATAAATGAATGCAGGTTTGAGGGACATTTATCCAAACTGTGTGTACGCAGATTTAGTGGTGTAAAATCACTTTCGGCTTCCTCTCCACAGGTGACGAGTGTTCATCTGAACCACTGGAAGCTGGATCGCCGGCTGGGTCTGGGTCTGTTGTTTCTCTATGCCATCTTCCTGCTCTGCTCCATCCTCTTCGGGCAGATGTGAGGCCTTAAGGTCAAAGGTCACCCCCTGGCAGACGACATGCTGAGTACCTACCTTTCTACCACACGTCCTCTTTCCTGAAGCCAAAAACAAGAGTGACAGCGTTGTTGTGTTTTGACTGTGAGAGTTTCTGTGCACCTCTGTAGGATTCACTAGGTTGATACTGTACACATGCAACTACACAAACACACACTGAAGTCTTTTATCAATAGCACAATGTTTCTGTTTTTCGTACAGTGTAGTGACTGTTCATGACTTATGAAAAAATGTAATGACATGGCAGATGGAAGCCTTTATTAGTAGCAATATAAAACAGGTAAATGACATTACCAACAACAAAAAAACTGATTCAGAAAACAAACTGTTCTGGTCCGTATCAGCTAGGTCGTTGTACGTTGTTGTGGCTCGCTAACGTTTCGATGACAATTATTTTACGTCAGATTTTTACATAAATGTATGACGATGTTAATCTCTTTGCCTTTTCTACTACCATTCTTTGACAAAAGCTTCAGTTTTAAGAGTAATCGCTTCCCGCCAAAACTTAGCCACGTTAGCTTACCCGTCAACTGGGTGACACACTACAAATCTTAGCTGCTTCTGCTTGATGGTTATGAATAAATGTTGGATCATTAGTGTTTCATTAAAGCAATAAGCCATTAGAAGTTTAGATTCACAGCACTTTTAGAGGCTCAGTTTTGATTGTACAGTTTTAATTGTCAAACAGCACACACGCACACTTTTACATAGACTATTCACATCTCATGCAAATGACACAAGGTCCTCGTCCTTTCAGCGACTTCCTGTCACTGCAGCTCTTTTTCATTTGACAGTACTGTTTAATTTATTTATTTATGTTTTTTAATGTCCGTGTTCTCGAACCTGCTGCAGCCGCGGGGTAAATTAATTACAGGATCACAAACTAGCTGACTTCATAACAACACAGCCGTTGTTTATCATAGAGAGTGAGTTTATTAGCCTGCATCGCCTCTGCTGCTGTATCCACATGTTGTCTCTCTGTAAGTTTGTGTTGGTGAGGAGAGTTCAACAGTGCATGTTTCTGCTGACGCTAATGGAACAGTTTGAGCAGGATATACACAGGCAGCAGACAGCTGCAGCTGGGATTTACAGCAGGGGAAATTATGCGTTTCAAGCAGCTGTGAGCGTTGTCGTCGTTTTAGCTAACTTCCTGTCCTTCCTGGCAGTTTGCAGCCCCCTCCCTCCTCTCTAGCAGCAAACAGGAGGATCCAGCTCTCTAGACTGGACCGCCTCCTTTTGAAGCTCTCTGTCCTGATTGGATAACGTGGGCAGGGATACCAGAAAATGTCTTTTCTCTTCAACTGCATGAGCAGGTAGAGGAGAGACATGAGTTATTGACCAAACACTCTTTAGCAGTGATTACTGTTGGAATATAGTTATTTTACACTGATTATTATAATGAAACATATATCACTTACAGCAGCATTAAAATGAGACTACCAATTAAAAAATCCTACTGGGAAACCATTAATTTGAAATAGTAAAATAATACAGTTATCTAAAAGATTTAAGGGTATACATATAGATATATTTCACGTGCTCTGTGCCCATCTCATCCTTATAAACTGCTTTAGGTTAAAAGGTTAAAACATCTTGTCTCTGAAGATTTCACAGATATTCAAAATGGTACATATATCTGCCGTGTCATGCTCGGGGCCTGTTGTTTAAGATGAAAATAATAAACCTCTGTCAGAGTAGTGTGTTTGTAGGCCTTCGCTTTGAATATGTTTTGAATGTACACCCGTTAGTGTGGAAATATTTACATGTATTCAAATGTAGCAGGCGGCACTGAATTACGCAGGAGAACCTCTGAACAGACAGTGAGGTACTTTAGTCAGACTCCATGTATGTGGATCAGAAACTCTGATATGAAAATGCACATTATTGTGACAATATTTTTGAAGATTTTTGCCTCACTGCTCATCAGCAAGTATTGGTACATCTACATGTACGTTAAGAGATTAACTTAGTGTTACAGTATTTTTAGAGGTCTTATTACTATGAAATCTAATATATAATGTTCTGTCACAAAACTTTGACTTTTAGTGCAGGTTAGTTGTAATACTTCACGTTTAGGTACGACAATCGATGTTTGTATTGTTTCCTGTACATTTTAGGAAGATTAATTTTGCTTTGGTGGAACATTTTCACACACTTTTCGATCGGGACGGAAGCAGCACATTATATTCTCACATATACATGTACTGTATTTGTGTGTTATGGCAAATAATGCTGCATATTCCATGTTTATACACACCTGCTGCTCCTCTGTCCTTTAAAAAAATTGCAATTTGGACACATTTACATGATATGATGACTAAATATTCCACCAAAATGATCTGAGCAATCCTTTTTTTTTTTTTTTTATTAAATGGCTGTATGATTATTATAATTGTCTACCTGACAATACTTTTTACTGTTTGTAAATGTTAAATAATTTACATAGTTTTACAATAATGAATGTCTGACAGAGACTAGTTTTGTGGTGTTTTTGATATTTTTGAGAAATTATAATGTAAGCCTACTTGTGAACTGTCATTGTAGCAGAATGAATGCGTACCGTCACTGTTTGTATAGTTGAATACGAAGGCTGTGATGTGAGACTAGCACTCGAGTTGTTGTGAATTCAATTGAAGTTGTGTCTTAAAATCTTCTCAGCGCTCAGTTGTTCTTTTTATTTCAGTATTGATTCATTGACACACTCAACCTTTATTTCATGCAAAGGCCCACAGAACATGAAGCTGCCATTTACAGGTTTAATTTAGTTTATATACCCAAAAAATTGTAAATGTTTTAAAGGTGCTATATGTAGGAATCGGCCACCTGTTGAATTCATACTCCAACAAAAAGGGGCAACATATCACCAATATCTAACTGCTGCTAACTGAATTCTATTCTGACTGTAGCTATTCTAACTTAGCTCAGTTAGCCGTGCAGCTAGTTGGAGCCCTGGGGGTGGAGTCTCGGTTTTTATACCGCTATCACAGCAGCCCTGGAGCGCTTTCAGGCCCAGAGCTAGCTGGTTAGCATGCTAACAATATCTCTGCAACACAGTAGGCCTACATAGATGTCCTCACTCAACGTTAGACTGATTTGTCCTCAACCTTCTGTTGATCAATTTTGTTTATGTTTGAATGTTTTGAGCTACTTCTTACATATTGCACCTTTTTAAAGAATGGATAAAATATTATCTTTGTGAATGACTGAGCAGTTAATCTGAGTTTTTACTATTTCAATAGTTAAATTAGTTTTCAAGTCTATGGAAACTAGTCACCCTGTTTAACTTTTACAATGTTCTTGTGCTCAGTTTCTTAGTTTTTCAGGGTCCAGTGTTGAGAAAAATTGCACTTAATTTAAACAACAAAGTACGTCTTTCCCTACTAAATTGACTCAAACTTTTCTTTTTCATCCATTATTCATACTCTGTATTTTTGCCACCGTTAGAAGTGTTATTACATGTAAACATATTTGATCAGATCTGCCCAAATTTCATGCTGGGATGTTTGATATCAGATCCAATCAGTGCATCTCAACTCACTGTTAACATGCCAGTGCAAAAAAGAAAATGTGATGATCACCCGGTAACTGCTCGTGTCCCCAATCAATAAGTACAGAAGATGGAAGACACGTTCACACTTGTATTTAGATCGTTCCAGTGCTTCCTGCACGTTCAGAGGTCTCTTATGCTGTGTCTCAATTCAGGGTCTGCATCCTTCGAAGTGCCCGGCCTTTGCGAGTCCTTCGAAGGCGAGTCCTTCGGAGAGACTTTATTAACCGCGTTAACCGTTGTTAAATGGGACGGTCTAAGCCTTTGGAGCACTTCCTGGTTGCATCACCAGATGTTTTACCCTTAGGTTACGATTTCTGCCACCCAGGCCCGCGAAAGTGACGATCTACGCCAGGCAATGTCGCCATTTTCTCTCTTTCTTTCTTCTTTTTTGGGCACGCAAAGAATCTTGGGATATGTGAGGCCACAAAGGATGGTAGCAGTGCATCCTCCAAAAAGAAGGAAAAGAAGGAGCATTTGTGGGCTGCATTTGGAGGAGCCTTTGAATTGGGACAGTCTTCGCGCGGCGTTGTGACGTAATTGGCCTCCAAAGGATGCAGACCCTGAATTGAGACAGAGCATTAGTAGAACATAATCATACGCCGGCAATTTTCCTCTGACATCAAGTGAAGGATGTGAAGCTCAACTGTCATTCTGCTTTGTTCCAGGTTATAAAGACAAAGGAAAGTCACGACAGCCATCATTAGCATTCAGCCACTTCCTAACTAAGATTAATGTTTGATAGTGTTCAAAAATACAACAAGAAAGGTGTGAAGAAATTCTGAAAAATCAGTGTAGCTTCATATTGGACATATTTTTGAAATGCAGTGGAAGTCATATGTACAGGCTGTAGCTAAACTGTAATGTTAGCGAGGAATGCTAACGTTAACTAATGGGTTATCAAATATGTTGTTTTACCTGGAAATATAGCCCGATAGCTCAATATATATATATTTTCACTATCCAGCTGAGAAGTGATGAAATGATAACAGTTTGACATTGGAGCCTCCCACCCTGAGAGGGACGTAAGACGTAAATGGCCGCCATGTGAATATGGTCCTTTACTACTGAAACGATTAGCTGAATAATCCTGTAGTTGATCAAAAGAAAATAAGTCAAAAACTATTCTGATAATAAATTATTTCTCTGATCAAGCAAAAAAAACACAGAGCACTCATTAGTTAAAGTTTTGCAGATGTGAGGATTTTCTGCTTCTGACTTTGAGAAGGCTACTTGAGCAAAACAGCCACCTTCTGAGAAATAAACACGACATCTTTCGCTGTTCTTTTTCTGCCATTTAAAAAAAACATCCAATTAATCATTTGGTAACATAATCAGTAGTGGGATCGTTTGTGTACCATGCTCTCCATTCGTCATTTCTTGTGTTTCTTTGTAGCATTTTCCGAGATAGAAACTGTCGCTGCGTATCCTCAGCATCTTCATCCCTGTTTAACATCCTCAGTTGTGTTTTGTTTTTGTTTTTTGCCAGAAGATGATTCACAACAGTTTGTAATGCTAATGTGTTTTGTCACTCCGCTGTCGAGTCTGTTCCAATCCAGTAATAATCTCAATACGCTGGTAGTCACAGCTACGGAGGCACAACAGCACCAAACCAAACGATGAACTCCTAAACTTGTTGTGGTTTCACAGCACTCAAAGAATGTTCTGTTTATTCTGCTGTGATGTTGGAGGTAGTTTCAATTTTATTGCTTAGAGGTCGTATGGGATCATAGAAGACTGTTGTATCTTGAGTCCAATAAAAAAAAAAAAAAAAAAAAAACTGTGCAATAACAACTCGTCTCGTTGTCGTCCCGTTTTTGTTTCCTATAGGTCACAGTGATAGTGAACAGACCGGTGCAGCTGCAGACATTCAGAGCAGCTGAGAGGGGACATGGTTTTAGTCCATGACTGCCATCTAATGGAGTAAACCAGAAAAAACACACAGGTCTTAAATAGATTTTTTCCTGCCATATCATACAGTACATTATTTGAGTATAAATAATATAGATTACAGTGATTATTCAAAGTCAAATCTGACTGTGATTTGACTGTGAATAGAAATGTTATAAATGAAAGTCGAAGTCAAATCTTTGAGCATAAATTCTACATCAGTTGTTGGCTTCTTATGAGTTTTACTAAACTATTTTATTAGGAACTAGACTGTTATAATGTAACAGACCTTTTTTCTACTCTAGAAATGTTAATAGGCAAGGCATTTCTATCGCTTTGCTGTACATACAACAAATGAAGCATTAAAGACAAACTAAAAAGTTGCTTAAATAGGGTCTTAAAGCATGAAGAGTTTGTCAAACATCTCAAGTTTTCTGGTGGTTCAAAAAAAGAGAACATGACTATTTGACACATTGTAGGCAAGAATTGTGTCGGGTGCTTTTGGAAAACGAGAGAAAAAGATGATTTCAAAAGCAATCCGTAAAAAGGGGAACTATCGAGAAACAAGGAAGGTGATTTGTTCCAGATATGCAGAGCATAAAAACTGGATTCTTCCTCTTTTGTTTAGTTTTGATCCTAGGAGAGTCAGCAGACGAGTCATCTGAAAGGTGTTGGTGGTTCATACCGGAGCAGCAGGTCAGAAATGTATTATTGGCTGTGAACCATTTAGTGCTCTACAGTATAATCCAACATTTAGAGCAAAATCTTTGACAAACAGTCAGTGTAAAGATCAGAGAACTGGAGTGATGTTTTGCACTCTTGTGGTCCTCAGTCACCTGCAGTGGCTTGATCAACTCTTTAGGGACCCCTGTAATGTAGTCGGGGCCCAGTGAGGATAAAGGCGTCAACACATTTTTCTAAATCCTGCTGAGACACAAGTCCTCTTTCTCTTTGCCTCCCAAAAAAGTCTTCGTGTTTAATCGTAGCCATTCAATGACTGATTTGTTCAGTACCCCTACTTAGTGTTAGTACGAGCCCATTGTCACCTGGTGATGTTGTTATAAAATTGTGTGCCGTCTGCATAATTATGGGAAAACATTTTGTTAACAATGTAAGTTAGTGGGAGGATGTAGATTTTGAATACAAGAGGCCAGAGAATAGGGCCTTGGGGTATGCCCAATGCTATTTTGATATTATTCTAAAAATGTGTACAGAGCCTGCGTCATTATAGTTAAAGGTGATGTAATTTTCCAGAATGTGAGCTAGCGGGATCATGAAGATATCGAAAAGAAGGGAGAACATAGGCTTGGGGGACTCGTAATTTTCATTAAACAAAAAAACTGTGCAGCAAAATGCGATTAATTCAGTTAGTTTAAAAAAGGGGGCCGGGGGTTTCATGAGATGGCATGCTTTTAAGATGAGTTATTTATAATACTACACCATCATTCAGTTTTAAAATGCTCATTGAGGAAGAAAAAAGAAAATAACATCAGCAGGTTATAGTGCCTAGTATTTTATTTTCCTGAAGACAAATTTCGTACAATAAAACATTCCATCACAATCCAAATGAAAGTTCAACCCAAGAGAATTCACCTGCTATGTAAACCTGTGATCCTTGTTTTAAACATCTGCTGTCATGAACAATTCTCTCCCAAAGCCAGAAACCAGGAATCCATAATCCGATAGTAACAAGTGGCCTTCCTTTGTCGTCATGGCTTTCCTGTGTGCAGCCTAGAAAGGTGTACCCTGGCTCCATCATTACTTAACCCTTCAGTGTTGAAGGTGTAGCTCCAGAATTTGCCTCTTAAATCACATTACGGGCTTTGCTCCTTGTTTTTCAGCTTTGGAAGAGATCGGCTCAGGTGAAACCTTGATCGCAGGATTAACTAGAAGGCAACCTCCACTTAAGTCCCAAAAATGTCCCCACACATCAGGTACGCAAACACTCCCAATGAATACAAAAACCAGCAAAATATTCTAGTAGCCACTGTCTCTAAATAACTAAGTTTAAACGTGATGAGAAAATAAACCGAGTTATACTGTAATGCTTTAGTAATTGTTAGTTGGCTATTGAAAACGACATGAAAGCATGGTCACTTATATTACACCACTTCCCAACACCTCTGCCGACCTAACGCTGAGACGACTATGTAGCATATGAGAGTGCAAACACTTACGGAGCATGCACTTGTTTACCTGTAGAATACGCAGTTATTGAAGCAGACACTGCAGCTGTCATTACTATTCATCCCGCTGCCTTTGTCCCGTCCATCAACAGCATGTTTTAACCCTTTAAATACTGTTTCTGTTTGAGGTAAAATCAGCCAGACTTTTTCTTTTAGCCTTGCCACAGAAGGAAACGGTCACATAATTAAACTACAAAAGCCATAACAAAAAGAGCTGTTCCTCCACCGGACTATACATTTACACATTATAATCTCTTTTTTTTTTTTTTTTTTTTTTTACACCTTGGATCCGTGTATAATTGCTGCCACAATCCTCTATCTGTATTAGCATTTTCTGAGAAAGAAAATTTACAGTATCGCACATTCTCTGCAAAGAGAGCCTAAAGTGACTCAGTCCCCGTCATCCCGGCGCCCAACAGGAGCTCTTGTATTGCTTTAACATTGTCAGCGAGTGACCATCTGCAAGGTCGCATTGTCCTCAATTACATTAAAATAATCTAGTGGTGTCACAACATCGACAGATATCGGATATGGTGCATGATCAGCGAACTGCTAGAACACAGCGAAGAAGGCTTTTTATCCCTTTACCTGGCTGATAACACAAGTAGGATTTGTTTTCAATTTGACTGGAATAATCATTATCGCAACATTAGTGACTTCATGTCTGAAGTGTGAAAGGCGGCCCTGAAAGCCTCAATGCAACATGGACATTATGCACCTGCTCGAGCTTTGTGCAGCTCCATCCAGCCTGCAGACCCTGAACTCCTTCAGCCTTTGGAGCCACTTTGGCAAGCACACCGGGATTTCTATTCATAGTTCCTGTTGTTGTTTTTTTAAGGTTGCGTGTGTGGCCAGTGGCAGTGGATGAGATGGGAAATTAATTTAGAGTCTCAGCCCCTCAGATCCCTTTGACTCTTCTCGAGTGCATCACCAAATATCAGCAGTGCCATAAAAGAACATGTGGTTGTGGATTTCTCCATAATGATGAGATGGGCACTAATAAAAAGACCATTACATGACCAATCTTCTTTTCCAATTTGTACATACTTAACACTATTATATACCATAGAAATATATAAATATTATAAAATGTCTCTTTTTGTTTATATGATGAGCAAGCATAGACATGCTACTTGATTCCAAGCTCTGTTTCTGCTCTAGTCATAAAATCAGTGGATTGCAGGATAGCGAAGGTTTTAGCAACATTGTGTAGGCGTGTGTGTAAAAAACCTGAACAGGAGGTCAGATTGTGGCTCTTTAAGATGTGTATCTTATCTTGTAAATTTAGAACTTCTCAAATATGTGGCAAAGAGGGTCTGAATCTGAGCTTGGAACTGTGCAACAGTCATATCTGAAGCTAAGTGAGGCCAGTTGGTTAAGGGATACTTCCCTTTTCACCATTTATTGTCAGTTCTGAACACACTCCCTCCGCGGTCAGCTCGACTTGAAGGGTAAACCATACAGCTGCAGGACAGTCGAGTGATGAGTGTGTGCAGGGGAGTGGTGACCATCACGATGGTGGGGCGTTCTGGTTCTGGTATATGGATGCCTTGTCTTTCAACAGGTCCAGACATAGATGACAGCTCCAGCTCCCTTAGTGGAAAAAAATAACAGAAAATCTGTTAAGATGTTTGTCCATGAGCCGACAGCAGGTGCTACAGTACATATAACCCCTTTTCACACTGGAAAAAAAACTCACTTACATCTGGACTTTTTCTTCAGTGGGAAAGGGTGCAGTCAGAATTAATTCCAGAGTAAAATGACTCCAGTAATCACAGGTGTTTATTGGCTACAGGTCTGATTGGCAGTGATGGAAACGCTCCTTTTCAGGTGCAATGCTATAAAGCGTGCTGATATTCTTGGCGTTAGCATTTGAATACTTTTCAATCAAAGAGAGTTTTGAGTCAAAGATATAGAACAGTTAGCACTGTAACATTAGCCACGTTCACAATATTTCTTCATTCCGAATAACAATTTTGGGTCAACTGTTTACATGGGATGGGATTAATAGGGGTCACCTTTGAAGAAGTGGAGAAGCATATGTCACATCACATAATCAGGTGGTATGATTACATGGGATTGTTTTTATTTTGATCAGTTTATGGAAAGTTTTGAACTACCCCTCTACAACCAACTTAAATTTTGTTCTGTTTGGGCCCGTTTCTTCTGATTGAGGTGCTTGTATGGAACATTTATATTCTTATACTTTTAAACGAATTAAAATCAGAATATTGGGCTTTGTGTAAGGACAGCTAGACTCACTGGCCTCCAAGCTGCTTTCTACTGATGTTCAACAGGTTTGTGGCGTTGAAAATGGCGCAACAGAAAAAAAGACAGCAAGGCAAATACATTTACTGGCAATGGGAGAAGGAATCAATGTCTGATTTACAGTTTTAAGTACAGCATACACACGCAAATATTTGGTGGAAAAATTATGCAACTAATTTATTAGGGATCCTACAAATAAGGCTGAATAAGTGCTGCAGATTTTCTTTCTCTTTCTCTGAGCCTTAAATCAAACAACAAGCCAAAATGATCACACATTTTGCTATTGTTACATTCCTTTTCTCAGTTTTTTTTTAACAGTTAAGTAGACCACATGTGGCGAACTTACCCTCTGGTGGTTCAGACATGGGTGGGTTGAGACAATACATGTGGTAGCCTCTGTCGCAGTCATCGCAGAACAGAAGCTGATCCTGCCGGAAATGTGACAACAAGAACACTTAATGACTCAGACTTTAGTGCAAAAAAGATAAAAACAACATCTGAACGTGGGTAAACTCACATCATTCTCTGAAGTGCCGCACATGTTGCAGCACTTGCACTCTATGCACTGCCAGCGGTATGTCTTCACGGCGGCCATCATAACGGGAGTGAACTGCAGGCAGGAGGGGTGGCCTGTGGGCAGAATGACGTTTATTACTTCACATCTCAGCAGTTTTTTTTTCTCCTATTGCTGCTCTGTTGATCTTTCTTTAACGCACCTGAGCGTCCGCAGTCGGAGCAGGACACCAGCTCTTCTGACTGGCCCGTCTTATGATTGGTTTTGGAGTCTCCCAGGCAGAAGTCACAGTAATTATTAGGCAACGCAAGACCATCTGGGCCTTTCTTTGGAGCTGAGAAACAAGATAAAAAAAAACACCCAGAGAATGTCAGCGTTCAGCTTCTATGTTTAACTGGGAAATCTCTGCGACGTTGGCTCGTCTCTTACTTTTCGGCTCGTCGGGCACCGGCAGGGCAGGCTCAGGAATCTCTATTTCTTCCTTCTCCTCACCCTCCTCCTCGGCCAGGTGGGAGTGGGCGTAGTGATAGCTCAGGCCGGGACGGTTCTTGTAGCGCTTCCCACAGACTGCCACCAAAACCAGAAAACACAACATGTATGAAAACAAAGAATACATTAGTCAAGCTCAGGGTGTGCAGAGTAAAAGGGGGGACTCATAGAAAGGTGGACTCTATCTTTTTGATGCTATTTTGCATTTTTACTTCTGACCATAAGATAGCACAGCTGATTTCTATTGTCCTGCTTTTTGTATTTAGTGGCATTTTTGATGACACAAGGACTTTAGTTAGAGCTGTTGGACTCGCTAAATTCTCTGAAAATGTCCGCCAAAGCCCTACAGTTTCCAGCTTCAGATAGGATTGTATATACTGTACAAGATCAGGCTCCAGGATATCCATAATGACCTTTCCTAGACTTCAAAGCCCATACAGACAAAGCTGATAATCTTATTTTATATGTTCATATTATTAGATCTGTGGCTTTAAATTTCCCAGCTCTGAAACCGGCTCCTCGGCTCTGCATGATGCTGCTGGCCTTGAAGCTACCGTAGCTGCTACTAGCACAGCTCTCTTCAACTGAGCTGTTAGCAGCCGAGTTGCATCGCGGGTAATGTGGCAACAAGGTTTTGATAAGGAAGAGGAATGTGTAAAATGAATAAGTCATAAACATCTCTGGTTCTGCTGCATTTTTATCTTTTTTTAACAGTCTAATTTACGGTATACTCCTTTAAGACATGGTGGTACAATTTCACAACAGCAGGAAAATCAGTTTTACGACCAAACACGTTCATTTGATATCCTACTTTTTTTTTTTACATCCGGCTCACCACACACATGATACATGAAGAATGATGAAGAAGTTTGGGAGAATGAAAAACATGCTGTGAGACAATCACGTGCATCCTCACAACGATCTCTGTGGTAGCCACGTTTTTAAGATAAGATGGCAGCCACCATACATTCTACACATCTGCAGTTAGTTAATGAGACGCTGGGTAACTGCAGAGGTGTGTGACCTTTACAACAACTGTTTTTGCTTCTTCATTTAAGATGAGCGCTGCCACAGCAGAGTTGGAGTCATGACTACACTCCACGGAAATGAACTAATAAATAATGCACTTGAGTGTACATGACCTCTGTTTTTTGATCTGAATTTATAGTCTATTAATCAGTAAGAGAAGCCAGTGGGACTGTGTAAGGAGGATTTACTGGCTTTAAGGACGACAAAGATGCAGCTGTGTTGTTTGCCTCCGGGGTGTATGAGGTTTGTCATGAGATAACACCCAAAGACAAAGTACTTCTTCTTTCACTTCCATGCTTTCTCTCTTTTTCACTTCCTCAAAAGGCTTTTCTCTTCAAGGACTATTAGGGACAATTTTCTCCAGGGCAAGACGGAGTCAGATGGTCACATGCCAGGTGATTGTGTGCAGTGGCAGGAAAATATAAAAAAAAAATACTCCCTCAAAAAGGTTAAACAGGCATCAAACTGACTCAAAACCAAAGCAGCTGATCATTCTAAAACAAGGAACGTGAACTGAAACTTCACAGGGTGCAGAGGTGGTGGAGAGGTGGTGGAGAGGAGTAAAGGGGAAAAAAGGCAAGGAAAGAAAACAGTAATGCAGTCCAATTGCACACATTAAGTAGCAGGACAAAAGATGAAGCACAGAGTGAAGAAAACAGCAGCAGGCTCCGGCGTCTAGCTTATCTAAACCTGGAGAAAGTTCAGGGCCAGACTAACGGGGAAAAAATTACTTTTCATGGGCCACAGCTAAGCCGAAACAGTTCACATCTTTGTCAGATTACGTTGAACTAGGGGTGTAGAATAACATCTTGACCTACTCTAATTGCGCTGAACAAAACAGTCATCCTATGAACTGAACTACACAGAGAGCAAATCTACTTGACAGAAAAATAACAACAGGCAGTGGGGACAAAAGACAAATCAGACTGGAGTAAAAAAAAAAGGAATGAGAGAAATATACCTCGTTCAGAAGGTTTTGAAATATGCTTTTGTTTGATAGTGTCTGAAAGAGAGATGGAGAAAAGAGAGAACAGGCAGAGGCTCAGAGAAATAGGCTCATAGACCGACAGAGGATCAGTCAGTCGGCGCCACCCTACTGAGAGCTGCAGCTGAAAGTGAAAATGCTTTACAAAAGAGGAACAAACACATCAAGCAGTACAGATACACAGTCTGACAACACCCAAGAAGTGGAGGAAACGCCCCCACTCTACCCATGGAAAGATTGAAATTAAGGAAATGTATGATATCCCAATGACAAACAAAAAAAAGTACAGACTAGCTTTACATATATAGGTAATGGAATTGTAACAGAGAGCAGAGAGACGATGGTTTACATCAAGAGAAAGGGTAGAAGATGAAAAGGGAAGCGATAAAGACTTTCCTGATAAGATTACAAACGCTACAGCTGTTAACATTTGTAGTCATGCTCTACTCTCCCCCATCAGGACTCACTGTCACAGGCGTACGGCTTGTCTCTGTCCTCCAGTGCAGCTGTATCCAGCTTCTTTCGGGTGCTGCTCACTCCTCGACCCTGAACACAGAGACATCAATTGAGTCAACACACACTCTCACTCAGAGAGGGATTAGGCCCGCAACTAACAATTATTGTCAGTGTCGCCTGCCAATTATTATCACAATTGGTTAGTCTATAAAACGTTGAAATCGTGAAAAATGTTCATCATAATTTCCCAGAGCTCCAAAAAGGTCTTTACAATTGCTTCTTCTGTCCAATCAACGGTCCAAAACCCCAAGACTTTGTCATTTATGACAGTGCATGAAAAGAAATATTTGATATTTACAGTGCAAGACATATAATTTTTAGCAACTATGAGGCAAAGAATGATGATTACCTGCATTGAAAGCACAACAAAATATAACATCTTTAACTACGAGCCCGCAGATGGACCCTTTGCTTACCTTCCCCTTCCCTTTGCCTCTTCTTTTAGGCGTGTCTTCCTCGTAGTCTTCATCGTCCAGGTCATCCAGGTAGTCGTCTGGCTCGAGGATTCTCTAAGTTGAGGCAATGACGCAATTAGAAAAAAGGAGGCGAATACGTGTTAGTCAAATCATTTTCTTGACTTTATGCTCTAAACAAGAACCTTTCTGATCCGAGAAGCGGGGTTGATGCTTCCGGTGTAGTCGCTCTGGTTCGAATCGTCCTCGGACCCTCGGATCTCTGCAGGCATCCGCTTTTCCAGTGAGTCGCCCTTCAGCAAGGCCTCCAGGCTGCTGCCATCCGCTGACAACAGAGCATCTTTCTTCAGTCCTATATCTGCCTCTATGAACACAACACACAATAGTTAAGACAACAGCCAGAAAGCAAAACACTCATCAACATAAAAAAGTGATGACGTCTTACAGTTTTTCTGGAAAGTTTAACATTCTATAGTGAGTGTGTTTTTTCTTTAAACGTTGACCTGTTAATCCAGATGATGTGCTGGTACCTGACTTGACAGGCGGGAAGATAAGACGAGGGTCCTCTGGGGGATGACATCGCCGTTTCTTCCTCCACCTCCTGGATGGGTAGGTGTACAGCTGCCCTGGAGCCATGCCTGAGGGATGCCAGAAGAGACCCAGCTACTTAAAACTGATCCTATTTTAATGCAGAACTTGACAGGTTTTTGACAGCCTATTGGGAAAGAAAATCTACACCTGTTTCCTCAAAATGGAGATGCATATTTTAAACACTGGTACATACCCATCATCTTTAATCCATTCAGTAACTATTAAAAACACGTATAGACCAATACATTTCAACTGTAGAACTTGGTTCCTGAATCAATTCTTAGTTACTAAAAACATTTTAAAAAATGATCCTGGCAGGAGGCTTACAGTGCACTCTACGACTCACCTGGTCCCCTGTGTCTCTTCTCCATCCAAATGTAGCAGTTGCTCTGAGCTACACCTGTCTGAGAGTCGATGAACGGCATACGAACGCTCCTCTCAGCACACAGCCTGGCATTGTAGTTGTGACACTGCTCCATGGCATCCCTGTAGTACTGCTCTCCCAGCCTGACACAACAAAGACCAGAGGCAGGCGGAGAGTATTTAGTCTTCAAACTTTCAACCCTATCCGTCAGTTTTGTTCAAAGCCTGCTGTTTTGCTCCGACGAGGGCCGCCACCTCAGAAAAGCACCAGACAAACTCTTGGACAATGTCTTTGTACTTCAGACTAAATCATTAGTGCGAGTGCAACAGCAGGAGCTCTTTTGTTGGTGCATCAACAACAAGAGAGAGCTCGGTAGTCAGCAGAACAGACACAAGCATGCTGTGTTTTCAACATAAATACACTCAAACTGTGCTGGGCGCTTATTGCCTTTTAGGAAACGCTAAGCACTGCATCTCCTGAGACTAACAGTCTCATGGCAGAGACCTTTAAATCCCTGAGTGGCGAGGAATAGAGGGAATAAAAACAAACAGTCTGTGCATCAGACGCAACAGCACAGTTGATACTTGATGAGAGAGCTGCAAGTATACCGTCTAGTTGTACAAAGGTTTGATGCAGCTGTTAGACTTATAACAACAGATATTGTAATATAACAACTCGAGACATAATAACTCTACATGATTATGTAAAACCTAAAAAAAATCAAATATACATTTGTATGCAAATGTTTTCGACATTATTCTTGGTAGTGTAGTCTACAGAGACACTATAGTTTTAAGTTTCTTAGACAACATTCAATCGATGAGATTGCCCAAAGTGACACATATAACCAATAAGGGAAGTCCAAGAAGCAAAGTTTAGAAGAAAACCTGTATAACTTATGTAACAAGATGTCTGGTAAGTTTAAGTGTTTCCATGTTACCATGGTTACTAGAGGCCTGTGATTACCGTAAAACACCTCACATCGACCACCTGAGCACCTACACAAGGTGACAAACGGGAACGGGACGTTTCGGTACAAACGGGTGCAGCTCGTTGAAACTTTTCACCTCACACTTCCAAAGAGTTGCTATGTGACCTAGAAATGTGATAGCTACAGCTGCTGTGACCTCCGGGGTCCCGACATTAGAAGAGTGGTCTTCAAGGCCAGTCTTTCATTCATTCTCAACTATGTCTGGCCGGTCGCCACAGCACGCCAGCCTGCGCCAACAACCACAACCCCACTCTCTTTAGCCTGTTAGCGTGCGAGCCACCTAGCTGCTCCACTTCACTGACGTTAGCGCCGCGGTAGCCGTTAGGCTAGAAAGACAACAACAAGTGACCGTATCACCTGTTAAAATACATTTATCGCCAAAATGACGCATGTTCTATTACACGGACTCGTGATTCATGTTTCGGAAAACGTCATCTGCGTGACTGCTAACTTAGACTTCCATTCCAGGATGTGAACACACACGACGGTCCGACAACGTTGGCTAACCTCACTAAGTCAGTGGAAAATGTTGCTAAGCTAGCTACAGACACGGCCAGTGTGCGTGTGAGCACACCGCCGCTGTCAAGTGACCGCTGCGTGTGTCAAGTAGCCAGGTGTAAGGTGTGTAGAAAAGTCCCAACACTTACAGTTTGACAACATTCTCAACAACAGCTGCCATCTTGCTTTATTACACGGGGAAAGTAGGTGTGGGTACTGTGCGCCCTCCGTCAGGGCTCGAAGGCAGACAGGGCAGGAACCTGACACCTGGCGCCCTCTAGTGGTGGAGGTGTCGTACTATTGCTAGATATTTCATCATAGCCCTCTGCAAGCCTCTGTTCAAATATGTTCTGCCACTCATGAAGATGTGTATAAACCAGTAAGATAATAACAGATAAAATAATATTTCCGCCCTCTCTTTTCTTTAATATGTGGTAACTTTTACTGACTAAAAACTTTACATCTTCTTTGAAATATAGCCCTTACATTATCAAAAAAAAAAGGCACTAACAAAGCATACATCTGCACCTTTGATTGCATAATATATATTAATAAAAGTAAACTTAATTTATTTCAAGTGCCATATTGTAGGCGACTGGGCTTTCAGGGTTTTTTTTAAATATATTTTTGGCCTTTTTGATAGAACAGCTGCAGAAGTGACAGGGAACAGGTTGAGAGAGAGGGGGAGTGACACGCAGCAAAGGGCCCCAGGCTGGGACTCGAACCCTGGTCCGCTGCAGCAAGGACAAAGCCTCTGTACATGGGACGCCCCGTCTACCCACTGACCTAAACAACGCCCCTCTTGGAGTTTCTTGAGGATGTTTCACCTCTCACCCAAGAGGCTTCTTCAGTTCCAACTAACTGGAGGGGAGTTTCAGGCCTTTAACCTCTGTGTGGGAGTGTCCTCCTGAGTTTCAGAGACCTTAGGGCCACTTGTGAGTCAAACCAGCTAGGGCTGGGTGAGCCCAGGTGTTTAACAGAGCTTAAAATCCTGCTCCCCTCTAGTTAAGTATGCGCTGAAAAAGCCTCTTGGATGAGCGGTGAAACGTCTTCAAGGCACTGAAACAAGTCCAGTTGCCCTCCAATACAGCACTTAGGGTCACCGTGTCCTATATGACTGAGAACCTTCATCCACATAAACTTAATTTAGCACTTTTCATATTTACAAATCTTTACATAATAGCAACAAAAAATGTAAAGGAAGACTAGGCAGTTTAATGTCCACACACCCCTGCTCCAAACACACACAGACCTTTAGACCTCCTCCTAGTTGTAGTTTATCTCGTATTTAAACTGCACAGACTGCGTTCAGCTATGTGGAGGAGATGTTCACTCCTACACCCTGCCCTCAATATAAACTTGTTATCCTGCTGGCTCGTTATTTTCTGAGGTCTATGACCATCGTCGTCATCCCCTCCTCATTTTTTTTCAACCTCCAGCACACGATCTGAGAGCAGTAACTCCAGAGGAAGCTGACGTTGGAGTATTCTTACCGGCTGGATGAACAGATGGATAGGATGTAATGCGTTTATTTTATCTCGTATTACACCAATTTATTCACAGCAAAAAATATTGACATAAACCATCATTTTTTCAATTTACTATTTCAATGATAACTTAACTTGAAATATCTATAAAATATGTGAATTTACAATAACTGTGATTTAAAAGTAGTGTAACCACATTAGATCATTAATTCCACTAGAATCATAATCAGCTTCTGCTACCTTGCTGAGCCTAGGCTAGTAGCTCTACTTTTTAGCATGGCGGTTTTAATTCTTTACTTATGTACCAACTAACTTATGGTTGTGGGATAAACTAAATAACCAAGATGTCAGTTAAAAAACAATTGTTACAGGTTGATCCAGATTAACCCCTATTTCTTGACTTAATTCTCTAAATTTTGACGAAATATGAAGGCTGGATGCATTTTGGCCTTGTAGGCCTGCACAGAGATTAAAGCCACCGTGGTGAAATTCAGGCTCAGGTTTCTGGTTTCAGGTTTCACTCAGGGTTTCACTCTTTAGATCACATCATCCTTCCCAGCATCCACTGATTCATCATTACCTGCTGTTACGTTGCTCCATCATCCTTGACCTCATTCGCTGCAGTTGCATCATTAATTCATTTTTAAAGGCAGCACTGCAGCGGGTATCTTTCCAACATCGTCATGGATGGTTTAAGTGAAGTTTCTTTTAGTGTT